>NW_022983554.1:264766-351345 GCF_010093885.1 Aplosporella prunicola CBS 121167
CCTGGCTGCGAGCCAGGTAGTCGTACGTCGGTTGGTTTTCGTCTCCCATTTCCCTTGATAGGCCTCCCTGGATAGATGGTCGCATTGCCTAAGCGCAACAACCTAATGATTGATCTAAAACATCGTACACAGACAAAACCACCCTATTTCAGCTCCGCCATGTCCGAAGCGCTTCAGGAGGGACGCGATCATGTCCCAAACTCCTGCGCAAACAGCTCATTTCCGTTGACGAAATCACTGTCGTCTAGGAACTCGTACTTTCCTAGGTCGCGCGGGTGCGGCCCCAGAGCTGCAAGTCAAGCTCGCGCGCACCGCGCTTCCACAGCCGGCACTCGGTGGCAGCCACCGCTGATCGATGTCGAGACACGCGCAGCATCCGTCCCGCGGCAGAACTGCTTCGAGACGCCTTCTGGTGCGGCACACACGCTGGCAAGGCCGCAACAGCATGGACGGGCAGCAGGGCGAGGAAGCGGTAGCTGTTTCGCATTTCTGCCTGGGTTTTGCCAGTCCGCTTTCTTCCTTCTCGGCAGCTTCATTATCATATCGCTTACTCGACCCAATCTCCACAGACAAACACACACGCACGCACGGGGCACACGCACACGAAAACGCGTACCAACATCCCTCAAGCCACAGACTAGACGCACCAACCTACACCCGGAGACGCGAAGACGGTTGCCCACGCGCGCCTATGAACAGAGGAGGCGGCGGTATTCCACGGACGCAAGCGAGTGTACTGCTAATTGCCAGAGGAGAAGCCGTGTTCAACAAGATTAAGGATAATACGGAACCGGCTATTGCGGTGCAGGAGATACTAGATGGAAGAGCGGAGGGCGGCAGAAGAGGCGCCCGTGGAGATGAAGGGAGCGGGGCTTACTGCGAGCAAAGAGTACAAATTGAAAGGGAGAGCGTGTGGCTTTGTCTGGTTGTCGAGGACTTCGTTCTGTGCTTAGGGGACAAAGGGCGCATTGTTTATAGATGAGGGTATTGCGGCTTTGTACTGCGCTGGAAGGATAAAGGGCTGTTTTAATAGCCGCTAAAAGCCGTTGTGCAATGCAAAATGGCGAAAAACAGCCGCCACTGACCGCCTGAACTTTGAACAAACCCATCACACAAGCACAAAAAAAGCACAAAAACCTCATCCATTACTATATTTCATAATTTCATCTCAACGTCTCTCCTCTCTTCCCTCTCCTCTCCCAAACCATCGAAACACCAGAGACAGAAGCGATTAGTATTAGAGCATGTCCAGTAGAGTGATTGCCTCGCGTACGCTGATCTGAAAAAATTCCCCTCTTCACCGGTTCCTCCTCCCCATGCCCTGCGTGAGCGGTCAGCCATGTTGCGCAAGCGTAGAGCAGTGTGGGCCCCAGCATTACGACAGTGACAGATCAGTAGAGGCAGGATGTTGCGATGCATTGTGCTTAGGAAGAGGGGGAGGGAGGAATCGAAAGGCGCGGTGCTGTAGAGATATACATGAAGAGGGCCTGAGGTTTGTCGGTATAGGCGTGTTGTGCTGCTGTAACACAACTCGAAGGAAAGATAGTGGCTACTGTCGTGGTTGCAAGGGAGTGGGCTCTTACCACCTACCATTTCTCCTTGGGCCACCGCCCGTCGGGCTCGATATGAGCCCGGATATAATCAGCCTCGTTAACCTTACTAAACAACTCGATTGTCGTATCCAGGAGCTTGGCTGGCCGGCAGAGATCGAGCAGAGTGAGAATCGAGTAGTGCTATTTGCGTTTGTACTTGTCGTTCACCTGGCCATCCTTGTGGACCGCGGCGAGCGCTGTGGCTGGAACGCGGAGATGCTCCTTCGCATAAAGGTTCCATGCTTTGATTGTTGGGTTTTGCGTCCTCCGGTGCTGGTCGTGTCGCGGTTAGCGAGCGTCCTGTACAGTTGGCTGAAGTGGGGGTTTTGGTTAGTTTAAGGATCAAAGGAGCTGCAGGCGATGTATCTATGGAAAACGTATAAAGAAAATATCTGAACGTGCTAGGGAGGATGTACAAAAGAAAGTGGAAGCTGCGTGCCGGACAGCGGTGCAGTTCGAAAAGCAAAATGTCAGCCAGGATCACTCCGATAACTCTCGTTTTTTCAGCCTCATTATCTAGTGGTTACACAACAGCCTTACCCCCTGCACTACTCATTTATCCACTGCAAGGAAGCAATGATCTCAAAGAGAAAACGTGTCCTTCTAGATAGTATCTTATATACCTCCATAGGTAGTAGTAATTTAGAAGGACAAGCGGCGTCCAATTCCTCGCGCCCAGCTTCACACAAAACAAAAACGCACCACACCGTCGCCAAAAGCAAAAAGGAAATTGAATGCTCGCTGGCAGGATCGACTGTTTCAACGTTAGTTTAATTCTTCATTAATTCGAGCGAGCGGTTTTCTTACACTGCCGACCTCCGGATCACCCGCTTCTGTGAAGCAGTCATATTTGAGAATATGAGACCGGCGCCATAACCAACTAGACCAAGCGAGCCGCTGGTGCGCTTTGATGGGAGCGGCGCTGGATTTTTGGCTTTAAGACCTGTGTGCGTTGTGCCGGCGAGATTGTGGGGCTGATTTTGCGCTTTGTGGGGCGCTGCGGTGTGACTTCGGTGGGGTGCGGGGGCCTGGACGTCAACTGGAGAGGTTTGGCGAGAGGTGCTCTTGATATATTGTATCGATTGCGATAGGCTTGAGACGAGTGTGTTGCTTGCCGTAGTTGCGCTCGGTGGTGGTGCTGGAGCCGTCACCTTGAGTTGCGGGGAGGCATAGTCATAGGCGGCTGTCGCGTCTTTGGAGGTGATATGCTGAGAGGCCTGGCGTGACAAGAAGAACAAAGTCGTAGGTATCCGAAGGAGGGACTAACAGCTGGGTCGGTGAGCGCCATGGGGCTCATGATAGACCGTCTTCGAACCGTTGGTGGAGCCGTGTTAGCCATGGAAAGATGAACGGATCGCGATGGGAAGAAGTAAGCAAGACTAACAAGTCGAACCTTCAACATGCTCGGAGTAGGAAAGTTGTCTGGAGCTTCGGGTAGCTTGCTTGAGGGGAAGAATCCAGTGTGCCATGCAATGATGCGCCAGATGCAGGACACCGAAGCTCAACAGCGCACTTGAGGGAGCCTGACCGTCGATATGCAAGCAACTAAGTCGGTTCATAGGGTCCGGTACCAGAAGGAGGTGCATTCCCAAGCCACTGAAGCCGGTACTGCACGCCTTAGCAAGGCCGAAGCATCCGCAGCTGCAGAGAGCATCCGTTTCCGACCGGCGGAGATCCTGAGAATGTCAGCATCCTACCTCTATCCTCAAGCGCAATGCGCAAGACCAACGCCCACTTACCGCGTCTGTCCCAACCTCTCAAGCAAGAACGCAGCTTCTGCACGAAGCCATGCACCAGTGACGAGGCCAAGTGTTGTGCAGCCTGTGCCGTGTATCCAAGGCCCAAACGACCGCCCCCTTGTCTTAAAGACAAAGATCCAGTAACAAGCCGCTATAAGAGATGGTGAGATGCGCAGCCGTGCCAGCCAAGGAAATGCCGAAGCCAGACTGGGTCGAGGTGCCGAAGAAGCCCAAGACGGGAGATACCTGCATTGCCACAGCAATCAACATGTCAGCCAGCGCTCCACCAACGCAGTACTGACGCACTTCTCGTTCGAGTCGTCTCCGACCTGCTGTCTACATGCCTTGGTCTCGAGGTGCTCTGTATCCGTTCGTATCGTATGTTGACCCTGGCGTAGTGCATAAGGTGTCAGAGGTGGAGCGACATGGCGGCGCTGCAGGTGCTTCCGTGCTCCTGTGCTCGCGGCTTGCATCCTTGCTTGCGTGTCTTCCATCTACGCTGGAGGTGGTAGATAGGTGTCGTCACTGCCGTGTCCTCGTAGTAGTCGTGCAGTATAGCGCGGAAGTCCATCAAACTGCCCTTAGGGCCTTGATGCAGTGATGCCGGCATGACGGAAACAAAAGACGACCGAGACTGAGAGGCGTTGAAGTGGTGCAGGAGATGCTTGCTTGCTGGCGCTGGTGCCATTAGCGGGAGCGGTCACGGTTTAGAGAAGAAGGCGCGCGTGGCGCGCGGCGAGGAGGTACCTCCCACTCTAGGTAGCTTCCAGGTAGGTAGCATGATGGGCGGCATGCAGCTCCCTTGCGGACATGTTGCCGCTTGCAGGGCACTTCCTGCCCGGCTTTTGTGGCTGCGGCTCTGGTGAGGAGGCAGTATTCATTGGCGTCAGAGGGCGAGTTCGGGGCACTCTGTCAGTGCCACCACACGTCATACCCTGACGCGCGCTTAAAAGGGTTTATAGTTTGAAACAGCGGGAATTGCTTTTGCCTTTGGGCATTTGGTCAAACTTATAACGACACAGAGAGGATTGGTGTAATAAGGCACAGCACTAAGGACTACAAAGCCACGCTTAATCAAAGATAATTACTTTTTTTTGGAGATTAGTTTCCTGATTGGTTGAGAGTTCGAATTTGGTTGTGAGCTGTCATAGGCACCAAGAGAACATTTTTTTGAGATGTGATTCGATTAAATTCTGTCCGAAGCGGTGATAATGTATCTACTCGAAGACTTGACAATGCCCGATAGCTCTAACAAATGATGCCATGATATCCCATCGAAAGTGAAAAGCCCTGACCATACTCATACGACTTGCTGAAATGCGACCTGAAAAACCTTGAATACACCATGGCCACCACACACCTCTTTGGCCTGAAAACATCGAAGAAACGCCTCCAGAGAAAGCCTGCGCTTCACCACAGAGAAAAACGGAACCGTCCAGCTGGGAAGAAACAACGAAAAAGAAGTGATGCTCTGGAAATCGTGCTGAAAAAATGTGAGGTGCGTTCGCCATAGTCGTAGGGATGCTGTGCGTGAAATGTCTGCGTACGTGGAATGCTGTTGCGGTCGTGGATGCAGAGTCGCGTGCTCAGGAGGACCCTGGGACCATGTTAGCAGCAAGAAACACAAGTTGAACAGGAGAAGCAACGAACCTGCGGATAGGTTGCATGACGAGCTAGTCAATGTCGAAGCGGCCAGGAGTGCGCTCGAAGTCACCGCGCTGGTACAAGGGAGAGGGAATGCGAGAGTAAGTGACAGCAGCAGACGTGTGTTCAGTGTCACCGCGCTCAGTGTCTTGGTTGCCGCCATGCTCAGTGGCCTGGGTGTTGGGAGCGACGCGAGGCTGCTCCGAAGCATTGCGACGCTGACTGGTCTGCGTCTCCTGGAGCTCCTGGGCGCGATGGATGTGGAGGTGATGACCAGCGTGGTGGTTCTCCTCACACAACTGACAGCCGTTGACGAACTGGTACTGGCGGTCCTCCTCGATGTAGTCGAATTTGGAGCCATCGAGATCATCGTCATGGGACTGACCGGCTTCCGGATCTTGAGAGCTGTTGCGAGGCGTGGGAGTCTGCGCCTGCATTTCGATGTCTTCAGTGGTTGAAGAACCGTTGGTCGACTCGGGCTTTAAGTCGGAGGCGCGTACGCGGCGAGTACGAAGAAAGATCAAGCGAGGGAGGCGGTAGCCATTGAGAAGACTCGAGATCGTGAGCATGACGACGAAGGTGACGGCGCTTCCAAGGACAATGATGACCATGGCCCAATCTTGGGGCTTGACAGGCATTGGAGTGGTGGGGAGCAATGAATTGCAAGGCTTGCGTGACAGAGCAAATGAGGTGAGAGATTCGGTGTTGAAGTTCGTCAAGGATCGTGAGAAGGAGTGTGGTGGAGAAAGGAAGAAATGGAGGAGGGAGAGGCTTTTATAGGTGACAGATGAGGCCGTGATGGGCGAGGGAGGCGCGAGCTGGACGGCGGATTGGGGAGGTGCAGCTCTAAGAGGGCAGGGGCGCTGGCAGAGAATGGGTGCCTGTAGGCTCAGCGGGAAGGTCCAGGGCCCTCACTCCGCCGTTTGGGAGGTGCGGTGAGGCTCAACGGCAAGGGCAGCTACCATGAGCAGCCAGGACACAGGGCGGTGCAGAGGCAGGTGAAGAAGGGGATTGAGATGCCATTGGTAAGAGGGGTTCTGTCCATTGCTCGACATTGAAGTGTCACTGCCCGCGGACAGGGTCAACTTGGACAGGTCCGGCTCACGCAAGCTGCAAGCGTCCCCATCACCACCACGGCCCTCCATAACCAACAGCTAGTTACTTGAAGCCCATGAACGCGACACACACCTTGCTTTGGGGAGGATTGTATACTGGAATGCTGCGTTGGACCTTGGTCTGGAGTTGAGGTTGGTCATGCACTGCACGACCGCGCGACGCAGGATCCCACGTCACCCCCAAGTACAATCCCTAGCACAGCTCTGTGTAGACCCACCCATTCACTGACTACAGCAGCAGACAGGCCCGGTACAGGACTGCGAAATTGCCTGGACGAGCTGCCCGTATGTTCAGCTGGTAACCCGCATTGACGACTCCAAACCCCCAAAGGCTGCAGGTTGAGGGAACAACAAGGGAACGCAGATCCATCACGAATGTGCCAACGTTGGTTCTTTCAAACAAGCAGTGATTTGTTCTCCACAATGAACTACCTACAGTCCACGGATTGCAAGCTGGCCGTCCACGCAACCTCCCTCTCCGTCGCACACTTCATCGCACACTTCCGAACCATGACAACCGTCGTCACTGGCTGACTCCTATCCACGCTCAACCATCAAAAACCCCACACCGCGTCGCGCGAAAGCCAGGTAGCCAGGGCCAACCGGTGCGGCTGGAAGCTTCCACTTAAGATCCAAAGGACCGCCGCATGCAAGTCTGGGGAAACACACTGGCGCGTGACAACGGGAAGAGCCTGGGATGCGTTGCCGATCGCCGAAGGATGAACAAAGTTTCCGATCTGCCTCTTGGGTTCTGGGGTGTCGACCAGCTTTGTAGGAGAGACTTCTTGAGCAGCATGGAAAGAAGGACTTTCATTCAAGCTTAGACTGGCTGCTAAGAGAGTCGCATGCCTCGTTCACAGTTGCAGTAGCCAAAGGATAATGAGTGTGTGGATGATTGGAATTTGGGCCACGCTTCCGAGGGACGTCAACGGCCACGACTTTCGAAGGGAGCCAGGACAACTCGAAGCCAAGTAGACAATCCCGACATCATTCCACTCCATTGCTTCTTCCATTCAACATGCACAAACGCACGAGAGAATCGACAAGACAGAACCGGCTCCTTCAACAAGATCTTTCGTAATCACGTCGAGAAAGCGCTCGTTTGCTGACAAGTGAATGCGACCGCGCCCGCGCCGCCCGAATCTCGATTGCATGCATGGAACGGTCCCCTGCAGGTCGCCACTCGCGACTCGCCACCCGGTGGCGTGCAGGCAAGGATGTCGACGTCGTTGCTCTCCGATAGCGGCATCGGCGCGGGTAGGGCAGCATTTCTTGTCCCGAAGCCGTAGGGCTGGCGCTGCACGACGGATGGCGTGGGCGTCTCGTGAAGGACAAACGCTCGCTCGGGTAACAACACGTGAGACGCAGCCTGGCAGACGCAGACGCGGCTACGTATCAGCATCCCTGCAGCGCATCGGCGCACATCTCCTGAACGCTCACCACCCTCAGCTCACTCCTCCAAGGCGACCCGCTGAATGTCCCACAAGGTGACAAGACTGGTGATGGGTGGGGGAAACAGCTGTGGTTCGAAATCGAAGGTTCTGTCCTGTCCTTTCTTCTGCACGAAGCGCGTGAGGCCTGCGTGCTGGTAACCTTAGCAGCAGCACTCGACCCGCGGGACATGCGTCTTGCTTATATGTACGCATGCATGCAGGCTTCTAGAAAGGCAGGGGAGGCAGTGCGATATAACCATCCGACCTGCCCGCGAAAGATCTCCGAACAGCCTTGCCCCGATTTTCTCCGATGCGTATATCCACCTACCTAGCCACGAACAGCGCCCCTGAGCCCTCACCATCCACACCCGCCGCCCGTGCGGCTGCGGCAGATTCGCACTGCGTGCGTCATTTTCGGCGTCCTCCCTGACCTAGCTAGGAGCGAAGGATCTCCGTCCGAACGACGGGCGGGCCGGCCCTTGCACGCGCCGCGCCTAGCGTCGTCATCGGGCACGATCGCCGCAAGGATTGGGCAGCTAGGGCGTCGCCAACGAAGCTTGGGAGTGCTTGATTGCGTGCTGCTGCCACTCGCTGCCTCTTGCTCGCATACGCTCGCACGCATGTATATGCGGATTGCCCTGCACTGCGACGGTGCTGCCCGTGCTGTCGCTGCAGATCCGATCATGATCAGGGTCTCGATGGGACGTGTGCCGCCCCTATTTTTGGCTCCGAACGGTTTCCGAGCGAGAGGGAGAGAGATAGCGAATTTGCTAGGGACGTACGGCAGGGACGTAGATGCCGGGTTGGGACGGGCCGTGACGCTCGCTCGTATACTCCACTGGTGTTGTATTGGGTTCGGTTGGCCTTGATGCACACGCTGTGCTTGATTGCGGGTGGGTGTGGAAAATATCGCACCGCACTGCGGTTGCATTGAGTGAGTGCGCGCATTTCTGCACTGCACTGCGTCCTACGTACCATGGACGTGGGTTTTGGCTGCCCCTGCTGGCCCCGATCGCGGATTCGCGCCCGTCTATCGCCATGAAGGGATGCAGTGGCTGCTGCATTTAAAAACCTGGGACCTCGCCGCCAGCTAGCAAGCAAGCAAGCAAGCAAGCAAGCAAGCGCATCTCCCGCCACCACTCCTCACTATATCACACTCGTTCCTCGCACCACGGCTACACTTGTTCTTTTCTTGCTCTCGCTATAACACACACAAACCTCCATCTCATTGCATCCACTTCTCAAACCCCCTCCTCCTCCCACACACACAACAACAAACACACCATGGGATCCATAGCCGCCGCCACCGCAACAGGCTTCTCGCCCTTCGCGACCCAGAGCATCACAGACCGCGTCGACGGCATCGCAGCGGCCGACCCGCTGCGCACGTGGGTCTCGCTGCCCAGGACCGACGATGTCAACGGCGAGTGGGAGGACATTCACTTTGGCGAGCTGAGACAGGCGGTCGATGGCATGGCGCGGTGGATCGAGACGACGATTGGGATTGGGAGTGAGCGGAAGGAGACGGTCGCGTATCTTGGGTGAGTTGTGTTTTGTTTTGTTTGTTTGGTGTTTGTGTACTGATTTGTCTTCCAGTATCAACGATGTGCGCTACTCGGTTGTTATCCTGGCGTTGATGAAGGCCAGCCGCAAGGTGAGTAACGGGTTGGAGAGCAGGGATTTGTTTGGATTGTGCGAGGTATTGACAGACTGGTCCAGGCACTGCTCCCCTCGCTGCGCAACTCGGACGAAGGACAGATCAACCTGCTCGAGCGCACCGACTGCCACGCCTTCTTCTACACCGAAGGCGTCGAGAAGCACCTGCAGCCGTTCCGGGCGGCGGCGAACATGCGCGGGTACCAGATCCCGACGTTTGAGGAGATGATGGCCGAGGGCGCGCGCGGGGCATACCACACACGCGCGACGGCCAAGTACTCGGAGGCGGAGCAGGTGCTGGTGCTGCACACGTCGGGCAGCACGGGCTTGCCCAAGCCCATCTACATCACCAACGGCTGGCTGGCCACGCTCGACCACCAAAAGTACCAGGACGCGCCGCGCGGCCGCCAAAACACGCTCGCGACGTACATGGCCGACGACAAGCCGCTGTTCACCATGCTGCCCTTCTTCCACACCATGGGCATCATCACCATCCTCAAGTCCATCTTCTCGGGGCCGCTGATCCTGCCGCGGCCGGGCAAGCTGCCGACGGCCGACATGGCGGCGGATATTCTGCTGGCGAAGAAGCCGTGGTCCGGCCTGTTTGCGCCGTCGATCCTCGAGGACATGAGCGAGACGCAAAAGGGCCTGGATGCGCTGGCGCAGGTCGAGTACGCCTTCTTTGCGGGCGCGCCGCTGGCCAAGGAGGCGGGCGAGAAGGTCAACGCCGTGACGCGCGTGACGTCGATGATTGGCTCGACCGAGGCGTGCTTCATCTCCAGCCTGATCAACACGGACCGCGCCGACTGGCAGTACTTCGAGTGGTCGCCGTACTCGGGCGTGGTCATGGAAGACGCGGGCGAGGGCGAGGGCCTGTGTGAGTGCGTCATCAAGCCCTACGTCAACCCCACCTACCTCGGCGTTTTCTACACCTTCCCCGGCACCCACGAGTGGCGCACCAAGGACCTCTTCGAGCCGCACCCCACCAAGCCGGGCCTCTGGCGCTACCGCGGCCGCAGGGACGACGTCCTCGTGCTCAGCAACGGCGAGAAGTTCAACCCCGTCACCTTTGAAAAGACGGTCGAGGAGCACGCGCTGGTCAAGGGCGCGCTGGTCGTGGGCCAGAGCCGCTTCCAGCCCGCCATGCTCGTCGAGCCCGAGTGGACCAAGGCCGCCACCACGGCCGACCTGCACCAGCTGCTCGACGACGTGTGGCCCGCCGTCGAAAAGGCCAACCGCGACGCCCCCGCCCACGCCCAGGTGTGGAAGAACAAAATCGCCTTCACCAAGCCCGAGAAGCCCTTCAACCGCGCCGCCAAGGGCTCCATCCAGCGCCGCGCCACCGTCGCCCTGTACGCCGCCGAGATCGACGCCCTGTACCTGAACGAGGGCCAGGGCTTCAGCGAGCAGCTGGGCGCCTTCAGCAAGGACTTTGACCTCGACGCCATGAAGGCGTTCCTGCGCAACGCGTTCAAGCTGATCCTGCCCAGCTACGCCGCGCACAGCGAGGGCAAAGCAGCGGACGCGCTCGACGCCGCTGACATCTTTGACCTAGGCGCCGACTCGTTGCAGGTGATGGCGCTGGCGAGCGCGCTCAGCTCGGCTATAAAATCCGATCGCGGCGCCGGCAGCCGCGACGCGGCGCTCGTGCCGCGCGACGTCTACGCCGCCCCGACCGTGGACAAACTCGCTAAGGCGCTGCTGGCGAAACTGCACGAGACGGACGCCGGTGCCGCAGTGCCCGAAGTCCCCCGCGAGCAGAAGATGGCCGAGATGGTGCACAAGTACACGGAGACGCTGCCGGCGACCATGGGCCAGGCGCCCGCGGCGCCAATGCCGTCCTCGCACACGTTCGTGCTGACGGGCTCGACGGGCGCGCTGGGCAACTTCATCCTGCGCGACCTGATCAACAGCGCCGCCGTCGCGAAAGTGTACTGCCTGAACCGGTCCGACGGGGCCGAGGCGCGGCAAGCCAAGTCGTTCGCCGAGCGCGGCGAAACCGCAGACTTCAGCAAAGTGACGTTCCTGCGCACCGACTTCAGCCTGCCGCTGTTCGGGCTGCCGCAGGAGACGTACGACACGCTGGTAAAGGAAGCCACGGCCTTCATCCACAACGCGTGGGCCGTCGACTTCAACCACACGCTCGAGTCGTACGAGCCGACACACATCGCCGGGACGCGGCGCGTAGTGGACTTCTCTCTGCAGTCGGCGCACCGGGCGCACATCTTCTTCGTCTCCTCCGTCGCCTCGGTCGGGAACTACCCCTCCCTGCGGAGCCCCTCGGACCCCCCGGCCGTGCCCGAGCGCTTCTTCCCCGACGACCGCACGCCCCTGCCCCAGGGGTACGGCGAGAGCAAGCACGTGGCGGGGCGCATTTTGGCCGCTGCGGCGGCTGCCGGCGTGCCGGCCAATATCGTGCGCTGCGGGCAGCTGGGCGGCCCGCGGGGGAAGGGCGTCTGGAACCGCCACGAGTGGCTGCCGAGCCTGGTGCACTCGGCCAAGAACATGGGCATGGTGCCGATGAATCTGGGGAACCAGGACGCGGTCGACTGGGTGCCGATTGACGAGGCGGGGCGGACGGTTACGGAGATCGCGTTCGCGCGGCTGGCGAGGCACGCACAGCTGTTTGGCCCTACGGCGGCTGAGGGAGAGAGCCTGCTCGACGTCTTCCACGTGCAGAACCCGCACCCGGTGCCCTGGCAGACGCTGGTGCCAGTCCTACAGGCCTTCTACGCCCAACAAAACATCAGCATACAAGCCGTGCCGTTCGAAACCTGGCTGCAGGCGCTGCGGGCCACGCCGCTGACGAAGGACGAGGTCGAGCGCAAGCCGGGCGTCAAGCTGGTGGATTTCTATGCCGGCTTGCAGCTCGAGGGCGGCGCGTTGCCGGCGATGCAGACGGGGCGGACGTGCGAGGCGAGTGCGTGTTTGAAGGGCTTGAAGGAGGTGGATGGGAAGCTGTTTGAGACGTGGTGCGGGCAGTGGGGTTTCTAAGGGGGCGTGTTGATGGTGGGGGAGAGGGAGGGAGGTAATAGGGAGAGGGGAAGGAGGAAAGAAGGAAAGGGATAGAGCGAGCTTACTCATATGCTCACATACTTCGACATAGATATAGACGGCTTGGTCGGAGCCTAAAGGCGGCGTTTCGGATCTTTGCTCCTTGAATAATTGAGAAGATGTTAAAATTTTAATTTACCTGCTCGGCATGCGCATTGTAAAGGAAGCTTGTGGCTTAAAGGACGTGGGGAAAAAGAGGGAATAGAGGAAAAAGAAAGGGGGGAAAAAGGGAAAGAAGAGGAAAAAGAAGAAGACAAGATAGCACAGCAGCACACCTACCGTCTACGTCTTCCCACCCTGTTCTTCTCTCCCCATCTCTCGCCCCTAATGGTGATTATAACTAGTTCATCCTTATCCTCTTCCTCTTCCTCTTCCTCCGAAACCTAAATTAAATCAAATCCACATGACCAACCCACCCATCCGCTGCATCACCACAGAGCCGCTGCAAGCTGCCACGCTGGCGCAAGCCGCAAAGCAGCGGCGACCAGCCTGGCTTGCGGCTTGCGTGTTAAGTCCATCCACGCATACGTACGTCGTAGCGGCTGCGGAGCAGCAGCGCTGCCTGCCTACGCGCCCGCCCGCAATCGCCGCCGACGACGACGACGCCGCAGCCCGCCTAGGACCGGCCCCTAAAGCCACAGCCACAGCGTTGCCTACTCCTAGCGGCCGCTGGCGCAAGCCGCAAAGCTTGTTTGCACGGCCTTGCGCGGGAACGCGTGGCGGGCGGGCATGCTGCTCTGGACTTGGGGTGACGGTGGATGATGATGATGGGCGATGGCTGATGGAAAGCGTGTGCGCGTGTGGGTGACGCGACCGCTGCACTGCCCACTGCCCACCCGCCACAGCGCGAAACAACCACCCCCAAACTCGCCCCTCGCAGCAGCAGCAGCAGCAGCAGCAGCACAAAAAACCAGCAACCAACACAGGCACCCACCCAATCCGCCAGAGCAGACATCTCGTGCCGCTGAAAATTTTTCAAAAAGAATGAATTGAATGCCCATTATCTTTTCAAAAAGACTGCCCACTCTCGGAATCGAACCGAGGATCTTCTCATTTCATACTGCATACGAGTGAGACGCTGTACCACTAAGCCAAGCGGGCGGGTTATGTAAGCTTTTAATGGGTGGGGATTATATTGTGAGATACAATAGAGAGGATTGGGAGGGGTTGTGCGTGGGTCGACGACCAGCACTGCGCCCGACCAGCACGAGACGCAGCGGTTGTTGCGTTGCGTCGCGGCGTGCGCGCTGCAGTGCATTGCGATACATTGCGATGCGATGCCTGGCCAGCCCCGAGCGACGAGGCGGGCGCGGCGCGCTGGCTTGCCCTCTATCCTCCATCTCCATCTCAGCGCTCAGCGCCCCGCCACGGAATCGCGACCGCAGAGGCTAGAGCCGTAGATCGCGCTCCAATGCGCCGGAGCAGCAGCGCACGACGCCACACAAACAGACCCTGCTGTTGCTGTAGAGGTCGACAAGATAAGAAATTTCCGCAGTGGGAGAAAAAAAAGCGAAAGTGTGCGGGATTTGGGCTGGGCGGCGGCGCAGCGGTGGTGGTTGTGCTGCTGAAGCGAAATGGCTGGGCGCCCGACACCGACGCAAAGCATGGAACGGGCTCTGGAGGGGCGGGCTGCGCGGGCTGTGCGGGTTTTGTGCGTGAGGAGGAGGAGGAGGAGGAGGAGGAGGAGGAGGAGGGAGAGGGCTGTACAAATAGGCAAGGTAGAGCTGGCTATAAAGAACACCTACTGCAGCTGTCTGTTTGTGAATGCGCTGCATGTCTGGTCGTTTGCCTTGTCCTTTGTTCCAGGCATACGGACTCCTTGTGTGGACACATCCAAAACCAAGTCGACATTTCCGCACCCCAACTCGGCCACGCGAAAGTCGCGCATAATCCCTTGGAAAAACAGATAGCAGTAGAGGTAAATAGTCAAAGCCAAAACCTAACCACTTACTAGAAAATTTGAAGCTTTCTGCGAACGGTTGATTTGGTGCGAAGTTCAGGTGGGGGGTCCACATACCGGAGTCCATAGGAAATCAAGGTTTCCAACCGCCGCCCAAGCTGCTTACTACATAAACACAGCAGCCAAATCCTCTTTTATCAACAGCTACAAGCTGCCCGGCTAGCTCAATCGGTAGAGCGTGAGACTCTTACCACCTCCTAGGAGGCGATATCTCAAGGCTGCGGGTTCGACCCCCGCGTTGGGCTCAATTCCCAAATATTCTTTTGCTTTTTTTTTTCTTTTTGCGCGGGAGGCGGAAACGAGGCGAACATATTTTTATATTTTTATAAGCGATCTATAAACGGTCTAAGGTAATACTTAATTCTCCCCCGCGTTAGGCTTAATTACTGATTATTCTTTTTCTTTTCTTTTACGCGGGAGGCCGCTAAGACTCGCTTGCCTAAGGCCGGGGATGTCTCGGAGGCGGGAGCGACGTAAGTTTCGAGCGATCTATAAATTGTATAAGGTGATAGTAGATTTTTATTTATATCTAACTAAGTATACATGTATGCGAACGTGAAGAAAGATATCTTGCGGGGGATTATTTGGTAGACGCTGTGCTAGAACTATACTTTAGCGAGAATACGGGACGGGAGGATGCGGATAGCCCTTTGCGCGAGATACCTTGTGCGCGTCCGGTAAGTTCGAGACTAAATATTCGAGTACTGCTAGGGAAGCACACTGTAGCTTTGTTGCTGAAGCTGTATGGAGTACTAGAGGCTCTTAACAAGGCTTCATGGATCGATTGGGCTGGACCGGTACGGAATGGTGTCGTCTTCTGTTTCCTGAGATGTAGAGTCGTGCTGCTGTAAGAGCACTGAGGCATGCGGGAAAGGCACGCGAGCAAGTAGTCTCAATTGGCTACAAGAGGTTGCACGAAGTGCGAGTATCTACGTGTTGCGGCGTGGTGTTGAGTCGCGAGCCGGGCCTGTGCCCGGTGAAGCGAGAACACGTGATCGGCGGAATGGCTCAGCAGCGTTGCGGCCATGACAGCTGCTATGTTGTATAAGGGCGTAGAATCGTATACAGGATGCTTGTTCGTCTTCCTCTTTATCCCCCTCTATCGCGCTTCAAGGGGCTTCAGAGGTCACTGTTACGTATCTGCAAAGCACTGTTGGAGAGTTTCAGGTCTGGGGTGGTGAGGGTGGAAGGTTTTATAGCTGTGTGTGAGGAGTTGGCGAGGTCTGGGTGGTGGATCCCTTTCCGGGAAAGACTTGGCACGAAGTGGGTTGGCAGCAGGCCCCAAGGGGACACTGAATCTGTATTCAAATGGGTGCTTTATGGCTTGGAAAGAAGCAGGACACTTGATCAGAGTCCCGAGTGCGCAGGTTCACGTCAGTGATCGTTATTTACTGAACAAACATGCAGCAAGGGGGAATGTATGCACCGCTGTATTCGAGCTATCGTAGACTTCTGGGAGAAGAAACATGATGAACATCTCAAAACACCTGCAGACATCCCGTTGCCGCGACCTCAAAGTCCAACCAGGCCATACGGCTCCTGAAAACTCGAAAAGGAACAGAGGGTGTCAAAATGTCCTCAAAGCTCCTCTAAAAGCCCCTCCAAGACCTCATCAACCATACAATTCGACAGTGTCAAACATGCATTCCAAGTTGTAACCAAGCCCAATGATCTCGAGACAGCCGTATGTGCAGACATCCGACACCTGCCCTGCCAATGGTAGAAGACGGTCGCCATGTTGCACCAGGTGCCGAAGTGATGAAACAAGCTGACAGTGTGATGTGATGCCATTGAGACAGCCGGGAGTCGAGTGTGAGAGCGCTCACTGGAGGCCCTGGTCTTGCAAGTCGTGAAGGTAATCGACGCCCTCGTTCCACCTGCAGCCCCAGCGAAAGTAGCCGAGAGCATTGACCCTGTGAGCCGTCATGTGTCCAGTGGTGTATATCGGAGACCTGAGAAAGCGGTCGTAGGCGCGGACGATCGTGTTGAAGAGCAGGGTCTCGAGGTACAGCTCAGTGAACTCTTCGGAGGCGTCGTGGACCCAGAGCTCCGCCATGTCGCGCACGACGTACCACATCGTCATGTTGGTGTCGCCGATGCGAGACGTGCCCATGTCGCGGCCAATGTTGATGATTTCGCCGCGCAAGGCGTTGACGTTGGAGTCGCGGGGGTAGTGGTGCAGGATGTCGACGGCGACGCCGAGGAGGACGAGGCCATGGAACTCCTGGGTGGTGCCTCTGTGGTAGCGGACTTCGGGCTGCTCGGTGGCGCGGCGGAAGACGCTGGGGAAGATCATGTAGGGGTTGGGGGGTCTGGCGGACATCTTAGCGGCGGTTTGCTTCCAAACTGTGCGACGTGGCTGGCTGGAAGCGCCGAAAGTTGTCAACCTCAGGGTCGTTCTGCGAGTCTGCAAAGGTTTCGTGCTGAGATGAAGGGAGGAGGAGCGCGCCGCGCGACAAATCTCGGGTCTTCTCAACATATTGACATGGCAGGTAGTCACCACTGGCGCGGCGTTTCCCGGCTGAAGCCGCCGTCAGCGCAGGTCAATCACCTTTGACCGGGGGTTTCCTGGCAAATACGTCGTCCGATATCTCCGCCATTTCACCAATATCTGACACACACAAGACAAAGGCAGATGTGCAAAGTTATGTCTACTGTTGAGTTGATTTGCAACGTAACCATGTTTGGACCTATCCGACCCTGTACCCCCATAGACGGCAGACCTTGCTCCTCTAGTAATGACAAGAGGCTTTGACAGTATGTTCCACTTTCGTGCCCACATCCCCTAAAAACCGTAGAAACCACAACTTCAAGCCACTTGACACGCGCATATGCTCGAAGACTCATCAAACACTCAGTATCTTCCACAACTGCCACACACTTGAGCAAACTCAACAGCAAAGCCGATACTTCTTCTTCTTATCCTCAATAGCCAGTATGCATGGGTAGGAGAGAGCCTGGATAAGCATGTGGGAGTAGCCACTGTCTGAAATGAGTTCGAAGAGCAGTGATACCAATGTTACTGGCATCGGGTCGTCTGAGCTTGGCAGACTGTGTTGGGGTTGCGTGGAGTTAAGCAGAGGCGCTGAAGATGTTAGCTGCGGTCATCTACAACCGTTGGTGTGCTCACTAGACTTTGTCCTTAATCCCCATACGGCGGAGGACTTCCGCTTCCTCAGAACGGATTTTGCGAAGCGCTTCGGCACGACTGAGGCCCGACCAGTTAAGTACCTGGCACCAGAAGCTGGTACACGCAAAACTTGTGTTGGGACCGCACAATCTAGGAAGCCATGTGTTTCTGACCGGGAAAAGGTCGTCGTCGAGAGGGAGGCACACGGAGCAGTGAAACTGGGCTCCTCGATGAAGGTGGGGAGGCAAGCAGCAGGCCCACAGGCGCTTCGTACATCCCATGTAGGCGCCGCACATCATGCACGGCTTGCGGCCAGCGATCATGTCACAAATCTCCTGGCGCCACTTCTGTATCGGTTCGTTAGCCTGATGCTGTCCGCTTCTAAACAGGAATGGGAGATGCAAACCTCGTCTGTTGGCTTACTACCGTCGTCGACCACTGGATCACTGACAAACTCAGTCGTTCTTTGGCTCGCTTGCTCTGTCTCTGAGTGCTCAGCGTGTTCTCCCTCTGTCGGAAGAGACTGGTCGGTCATGGGTGGGCTGACAGGACTGCCTTGATCCGATGTCAAAGCACCAGGTTCCTGGACGATTTCAGAGCTCACTTGTGTCATATCTGGAAGATCTGTGTCTTCCGTATCCTGGGGAGCCGATCGTGGAGTGTCCGGAGGGCTAGTCTCAGGCGAGTCTGGCGGAGTGACCTGGGGCGTGTTAGGCGGAGTAGGGACTTGTTGGGCTCCAGGACGGCTGGCTGCGTCCACGTCCATAACGTCGTAGTGCTCAATTTCAAGGTTCGTGTCAGGATGGAACAGGATCGCGGGCGGCGGAAGGCGAATCAGGATCGACGTTGTATTTTCAGGATCTGCGTCGAATACCACAAGGCTGCCAACGAACATGACGATCGATCCTCAGGGTTTGAAAGAGACTGAGATTGAGGGACAGAGGCGATGTGAGGCGAGAAGGAGTGACGTAAGGAGAGATTGTCGGAAAGAAGGTGGAGGAGAAGTGGAGAGAAGGGTGATAGAGAGAATTGAGAAAGAGGAGGACGAAGTTGAACTTAAAAGGCGGTGGAAAGGAATGAAGAAAGACAGAAGGAGCAGGCACAGACGAGGGGACGGGCAGCCAGGACAGAAGGTGCAGCGTCTCTCCCCTCCAATTGTCGCCGGCGTAACTTCCCCGCCTGCACCCCCACCCGAACCCCCTCGGGCGCGTCAACACCGTCACTGTCATCCTCGCGTTGCAACAGCTCCTGACAAAGGCCAGGTGGACGAGCTTGCCTGTCACCACCCGAACCTTTTTTATCCTCAGAGTCGTCAAAGCCAAGCGGACAGTTGCGTGTGGTGGTCTGAGACAGTTTGGCCTCTTTGTCCTGTCCGGCTTCACTCTTGGCAAGACATCGTCTCGCACAAGTGCATGTACCTACGCACCCCAAGAACGTTGACAAAGGCTAACTCAACGTACAAAAGAATCCTCATAGCCTCTCTTGACCAGTTGGGGCGACCATCTCCGCTTCGATTCCCAAGTTCCCACTCACGCATCGGCCTTCAACTACGGACGTTCAGCAACCCATCGCCTGGGTAATGCCTCTCCTGGCAGCCTGTAGTGTCTCCAATCAGCATTTCGCGCTTGCATGTCAAACTATTCCTGGGTATCCGCTAGCCATTGTTGCCTTGTTCGTTTATTGTCAACTTGTCCGGCCTTTGTCGTCATCACAACAAACAATGGCATTGTATATATACAAGGTAACTGTGAATCCCTTTCTCTTCCCTTACAATGCAAACATTGCTAATGAACGATGATATATAGGCGGAGTACTCCACCGCATCTTGTCAGCCAGACCAAAACACCACAGCTACATCCCCACCACCCAAGCAGTTACAATCTTTATTACGAAAACCATCAGTCATCTCAGAACCAGAAGAATCCTACCAACATCAATACGACCACAACATGTCCCTTGCTCCGAAGTTAGAACTACCCGACAGGAGCACGTTCCTCCAGTCTGGCGACTTCATCGTGCCGGCCACGAGTGCCCAGATCAACGTGGCAGACAACATCTGTAATCACTGCTGGGAACCCATAGACTTTTTGGAGAACGAAACCTTCAAGGGTACCATTGTCGCGCTGAGGTGCTGTAACAACAAGTACCTCTACAAGGTCTATCATCGGCAGTGTCTCCAAGACTACTTCAACCAATCGGTGCAGGGAATCTACCAGAACCGCTGCCCGAATGAGGACTGCCATGATCACTTGTACAAGGCAACCAAGGCCCCGAAGGCTCGTAGGACTAGCTCCTTCAGGGGAATGATTAGGAGCTTCAGCAGCAGCTTCGGATCATCGAAGTCCCGTGACATCAACCCCTCCTCGGTCTCTTCCGTTAGCCGTGTGCCTGCAGCGGGCGCCCCTTCATCTATGAAGAGCTCGAGCCGTATAGCTTCAGCTGGTCCACCTCCGTCCATGAAGAACAAGAAGCGGGTGGACTCTGCCCGGCCGTCTTCCGAGCGGACCCCCGTGCTGATCTGCATCATCAGGACGGACGACATTGCATCGGTGCTGGAGCTTGCGAAGAGGAAGGGACTCGTGCCCGATTTCGTCGGCAATCGCCTCCTGAGGGAATGGGAGAATAGCCTCAAGGACTCCCTGGGGCCATTAAAGGGCAAGAGCAAGCTTGTCCAGGACCTCAAGCACGATGTCTACAAGACGCTCGACCATATCTTGATGAGGGAGATTCACGAGTTTCCGAATGCCTGGCTTGGAAAGGGCGACGACCACAAGGGATGGGTTGGGCCACTGGCCCAGTTCATTGGCATCTCCATCAGTGTCACCATGACCGAGCGTGGGCCGCTTGAGATGCCTTTCAGGTACTGGGACACCATCCCTTTCACCGCCTAATCATTCCTCGCTCTGCCTCTGCGCTTGTACCGATTCTCGCTGGTGACAAATGATTTTATTGTCGGCTTCACTTATATAGGCCGCACCTCTATCGTCCTTGGCTTTCAGTAATTGCTTAGAAGGGTTTGAATTTTATAGTAAGTACCACGTTCCAATTTATTATTTTCTATCAGACAGGCGCGTTCAACCAACCCTGCACTACATAGGCCCTTGTTGCGAAACACCGCAATGAGGGCTGGCCCTTTTATCTTGATGTGTCTCGTGCCACCGCTTCCCTTCCTTTGGTCTTACATTCAGCTGACATTGACCTGAGCATAGGCAACGCTTTAACGAATGACGACGTTCCGAACGCAGCTCAACCGGCACAGCATCCTGGCAGCGACGCAGCGTTCAACACAACGGAATATTCCTTAGACCACGAACCATGGAGGAGTTATTCACGCATAATGAAGGCACGAGGAGGTTCTGGACAAGTATGGAAAGAGACGGAAGGATCTCTGGACTACGAACAATGGCTGTTTTGTTTGCAGGCTATGCTCCGCGGCGGTATTGTTTACGAATATCACTGGACTATGCATACATTGTTGCTAATCAAGTTTGAAACCACAAATACCGTGAATGTATATAAACGGCGTCAAGATGAGCTTCTATCGGCACTAAGAAAATATTCAAGGCAAGCGACAAGCATAGAGCTGGACTCATAACGCTGACTGCACTGATTTGAATACGCTCCACTGAAGTGAAAAGTGAATATCGTATATTCACAAGTCATGACAATGTCTAGCAACGGACATATGAACGACTACTGCCTATTCCCCTCGAGGGAGGAGTTCCTGAAATCTGGCCTAGTAAATGCTGCTACGCCACAGATCCTCGTGGCGGAGGAGCAATGTGACCATTGCTGGGATGACATCGACACCAGCGAGAACGAGAAGTGGCAAGGTACGATCGTAATCCCCCATTGCTGCTTCCAGAGGCATCTTTACAAGGTCTACCACAGACCTTGCATGGCCGAGTACCTTGACCAGACGGTCAAGGGATATTGCCAAGAAGTCTGCCCCAACCCACAATGCAGGCAGCGTCTATTCCCTCGGACGAAGGCAAAGCGGTCAAACTCCATGGCCATTAGCCAGTCCTTGGGGTCGTCTCGTCGCACTTCGGAGGGAGCGGTCAAGAAGCCTTCTTTCTTCCGGAGGCTGTCCCAGACGCTGGGGCTCTCCAAGTCTAAGAAGGAAGTGCAGGTTGATTACGGAGGCGTCATCATTGATGACGAGTCTCCTCGCCCTGACTTCTTCATGATCAGCATTACGGACCCTGTCCAGGTTGTCAGGGATGCCATGAAGAAAGTAACCATCCCTGCATTTGTCGGGGGGAATTTGACCGTGCAAATGGAGCACGATCTCGTGAATGCCATCACATTGAACGAGAACCAGATCGTGGAATCGTCACAGTGGCGACAGCTCCTGCTCCAGATGACTTTGTCCCGTCTGGAGCGTGCGCGTAAGGAGCATCCGAACGCGCACCACCCCGAAGATGCCCGCCCAGGGGAGGTCCTCATCTGGGCGAGGAAGATTGCACGGGGCATTGAGGCCCACTGCGAAGCCAGGTCCAGCGCCGTTGACTCTGGTTCAGAGGCGTCGCCTGCTTCGTCGTCCAACACGAGCGACGACGAGAGGCGCCCGCGTAGGTACCCCCCAGATTAGGTGCCTCGCCTGAGTTGTCTATCCTCCCCGAATCAGCCGCTGCTGATGGGCTCTTCTGTTTTTTTCCTTTGTAACGGAGTTCGGAGTATAGTTGTCCATTTGTGAGGATTTCGCATACACAATCTCTGTTTTTCTTTTTCCCATAGACTGATTTGAGATTTACATAGACTTTTCCCCTTAGAAGACTTTTCCCCTTAGACGTATTTCCTTAAGTACTTTCTTGAATTTCAGCAACACTCATTATACTATACACAAACTTGTCCCCCTGACTATGCCAAACTAACGTGCTTCGCAGACTCTTCCTCGCTTCCATACCATCGCCTTCCCGTTGTCCCATAAATACAGCCAAATCCCTCCGACTGTCTGCTCACCCCACCCGAGTCAATGGATCTACACGACTAGATTGTTTGGGAAGTTTGATGTTTTGCCATTCCATTGTCAGCAAGGATTCGAGTCGTGAGAGCTGTGTAAGTGTTATCCAGCTGCGAACAGTTGACAGTGGGAGAATGGGCCTAAGAATTACTTTTCTTCTTTTACTTGCGCATGCTTTGGGGTTCAAACTATGAAGGTATGTAGTTTCTCCCATCGCAGTCACTGGTCGGAGGCGGAAGGGCGCTAAGCTCTTTGGAGTGAACTTTCGTGTTGCCATGCCCTTTCAACTTTCTCCGCCGCGCAACGAACGTCAACAATACCGCTATTGCCGAATGACTAAATAAACGAGCATCGCTCTCCCTCATCATCCACTCTGGCTCTTCTTCTTCACTCACTCTAAAATCTCGCGATATCCCTCTTCGATTAACAACAACACATCTCTGACCCACCAACCGGAGCACCGCTCGCCAGTCACTACCTCCACACTCACCATTGCCGCCAACTCTCCTCACAAGCAGTCTCGCAAAATGCCTAAAGGAATGAAGCGACTCCTGGGCAAGCTCGGCCGCAACGACAAAGCTCCAACTACGCTCCCACCTCGCTCCGAGTATCTCAACCTCGTCCTACAAGCCTCGCACTCAACCCCCAAGGAGATAAAGAAGGCCAAGGGTGTCTGCTCGAAATGCCACTCCATTGGGCCGGGAGAAGGCGCCATGGCGCTCGTGAGAACCATGGCCTGTTGCAAGCGCATGCTCCACTACTCATGCCTCGTTGACTGGATGCTCCAAACCACCACCGAAGAAGATGGCAAGCAGTTCTTCAAGAACACCTGTCCAGCGTGCGACGAAGAAGTTTACCAGAAGATGGAGGTCCCGCCGCCACCTCCTCCGCCCTCTCCTCCAGTAAGCTACGTCCCGCGGGCCTTCGCCTTACCGGAGGAATCCCACCAGTCCATCCTCAGCTTCGCTAACCCCGCTCTCCCCATCCAGAGACGTTATTCCGGCGGCTTCATACCCCCTAACAGCTCGAATGAGGAGTATGACCCCGCTGCCTTCGAGGACGCCATGGTTCTCGCCCCCGAAAACCCTCGAGTGACCTTCTCAATCCCACCTGAGGACCTCGTTCGCGTCCATAGGGATCGCTTCGTAAGAATCGAGAACTATCTCCTAGGCATGAAGCCGCTCATGCTTATAAACTTCTGGGAGTACATGGAGTACAGGGTGCACAAGCTGAACGGCTTAGTGATGACTTGCTCGGAGCTTATCAGCAGGCTCGAACGCCATATGGATGAGGCGTTGACAAGAGTCATCAATAGGCAATATGAGGATCCGGATGAGGCGAAGGGGCTTCATGACTTCCTTTTTGAGATGACGAACGAGGATATTGTTCGCGGTATCGTGATGAATGTGGCGTCTCAGACGGATCTGCCGGGCGTCGAGGATGAGATCTCTCTTGACTTATAGATTACTATACCCTTTGAGTTGGATAATAGATGACTTTGAATCTGCTAATATAGAGCTGAATTGGCCCCGTTGTTGTATGTACAGTGATCTTGTCCGCAGAGCGCCTTCCTTCCCCACACCACCCTTCAAACTCACGCCCACACCACTTCTGCAGCATCTTTCGTACCCTAAAACCTCTCAGTACCCTCTTCCATCAAGTAGTACCAAACACTTCTTACATCTCCGTTGTCGCCTCCACCATGTCGAGCCGCCGCATCTCCTTTCGCGTGTCCGTCCGCCTCTGCAAGCCGTCCAGATCGGTCTTCAACACAGCACGAAGCGAAAAAACTGCTGCTCCAAGCGCATAAGCAGACTATATAGCACTCCTAACCTCCGCGGCCCCACAGCACGCCCTTTCGCCACCACGAAGGCCGCCCTGCCAGTGCACATTGCTCTGCTTTGGCCCATACGCACGTCCTCGGCTCCATCACTCCCCAGGTGCTGCCGAGGACAAAGCGCGGCAACCTACACATCCGGATGAAGCATGCCACAGCTATTACAAGAAGGACATTCACCACCTGCAGCAGGCCGCACGGCAGGGTTGCGGAGACGGCGCACACAAGCACACACGGCGTGCAGAGCATACTACAGGGGAATGAGGGTCAACGAGCCACAAAGACGTCTGTCCCGAGGCACTGTATACAGGTTTGCGAGTACATGGAACAGTCTGGCTCGATATGGGACTTCGTGGAAAGGCCCTATTGAAACACTGCTGACAAGCTTCATCAGAGGCCCAGACAAGCACGAAGTTTTCCCTCGACAGCGACACCACGTGCTAAGATGTCCTACGGACAGTGCAAGAGTGGCCGACCATAGCCCATAGTGATTCGATTTGGGACGATCTACGCAGGAGGAGGTATGTTTGAAGACATGGCATGCGGAAATACATCATATCCAAGGACGAGAGCAGACGGGAATCTTCTATGCAAGGGAGAACGATTAGAAGACAAGAGAGCGGAAATGATACTGCGTGGACACCAAGAGCTTCCTCTAAGGCACAAAGGCTATTCCGTTCGTTCGTCATTTCGCGGACAAAGAGCACGGGAAAGTTCAGAGCAGGAGCGTTGTGTTGTATAACAAGCACATTCAAAACTTTTTTGGAGATCACTGCGGTCTATCCCTCCTCTCAGTCGCCCTTTGTTCCCCGGACAAAGCGCGGAAGCTTTTTGGAAAGCGCAAAACAAAGAACATGGCGGCATTGTTGAAGGACAAAGAAGCCTACCTGGCACAGACAGTGTCATTGGAAGTAAACAGACGAGACTCAGTTCGCAGGCGTCCACTGTTGGGGACTCGGGTTTGACATCAAGAGGCGCAAAACTGCAATAAAACGAATGAATCTCACCACCTCAGCACAAGTTACAACCGTGATACTGGAGGTTTGGAGCAGGCGCTCGACATGCCGAACATGGAAAAGCTTTCGTTCCAACAAAGGAGTATAGTATCAAAAGCTCACGACCGCACCTGTTCCGGCCTAAAATATTCCAAGCAAATCTGATTAATGTCACCGAGGAGTAGTCCAGGTCTAAGCAGTGCCGCCGCTACTGCTTCTGCTCCTGCTTCCCCTCCTGCTGCTGTTGCTGCTGCTGCTGCCGAAGCGCCGCGCCCCGCGAGCTTACCACGGACGCCGGCCCCCGCTTCTCGCAACAAGACCATCAGGCCAACCCCATCATGATTGGCTCATCGGCACCGCCGCCGTCAGACGGCGAAGATCTGTTACCATTGCAAGAGATGAAGGAATTCAAGGAAATGTCATGCTTGTGCCGCCAAATCTGCGATGAAGTGATCAGTCCCTACTTTCTCCCCCCACCCAACCATCCGGGGCTCCCCCTACATCCACAGCGGAGCCAGTTCACGTTATCATATTACCAGAATCGTCTCCTTCGCAACCTGAGCAAGCCTCTTTGTCGGCCATTCAACGGGCGCCGGCAGCCCCTTCAGCGAGCGTCCGCGCCCTGCAAGGGCTTGTACCGCGTGCAAGGCGGCGCGAGGTGGCGCGAGGCCGTGCGCATCATAGTAGCCACGTTGGCGCGGGTGTTCTCCTAGAAGTTCATGCGGCTGGCGAAAGGTGCAAGCTTGGTAGAAACGCCTAAGGCACTGAGCATGACCGACGCGGCCGAGATGGTCATAGGGGTGCGCGCCAGCTGCGGCCTTCTGAGTCCCAGTGTCTCCCGATGACCATCTCGTTCATTGCGATCATGGCGGCACGGCTCTTAGTCCCAGAGTGCGCTATGGTGCTCAGTGTAGCCGTTGGGACCCGCGACCGGCGCTATCTCGCGTCATCAGTGGCGGTCTCCATAGCGTGCGGGACGTGTACTGCGCTATCGTCTTGTTCGTGCGTGGCATGCCTTTCGAAGTGTCTTGGTCTCAAAGGCGGTGCAGTTGTTGCAGAGTTATAACCGAAGCCCTGGACAACGGCGGACGTGCTGCCTGTGATTTGCGAAATGTTCGAAGTGACAACACTGGCAAATTGACTGCGAGACTAGCAAGGTTCCAAGCTCTAGAGTAGATGTCCGCAGCTGTTTGTGTTGGCACCGATTAGCGACGGTTGGCTTTCTCTCCGACTAGAAGAGCTTGGAGTCGCGTACTTACATTGTCTTGGATTTGGCTAATTGTCGCACATACCAAAAGCACAGTCTCCGCGTCTTTGGAGCGACACGTCTTGGTCAAAGTGAACCTGGAGTTCTCGAACTTTGGTTCCGAAGCTTTAGCGTTCCTGGACACGAAGTACAAGCCGGACCCCGAGATACGGCATTCGACTACAGCGAAGAGAAGCAGTTGTCCGGGTAGCGCAGCGGCTTCGCGTAGCAGCAGGCTTCGCCCGACATGGCGGTCTTGTCCTTGCCAGCACACGCAGGTGCAATTTGCGACTCCGCTCATCCCCTTGCCCTGCATTGTACTACGCTCTGCAGCATCATCCTTGGTAGGACCCAGTGCCTGCCACTTTTTGAGCATGGTGCGCCGCGTGTCGGTCGCGACTCGCGAGGCGAAAGATGTGATGGTGGCCTTTGTTCCGATTGTTCGCCTGTTCCTTGTCAAAGGCAAGGATAACTGGAAGAAAGAACGCGTGAGGAAACGGCTGGAAGTTTCAGGACAAAGCTTTCCGGTCTGCCAAAGAATAAAACAGTTAGCCGGGCACACAGCGGCGTTCAAAGATATGGTAGCCATGCACGGGGAAGCCTTACCTGTAATAGCACGATGATACTGTCTTGTGCCACTGTCTGCTACGAATGCCGTCGCTTTTAAGGAGGTCTCGATGGTGACCATGACACCAGGCTGGCTTGGTCATCCATATTTTGCCAGGCCTTGTTAAGGCTCTGACTTCCAAGACACCTTATCATTGTCCTTCGCAGCGACGCTGCTGGTCGCCTTCGATGTCGCAGCCATCGTGAAGGCGGATGTCCTTTGTTCAGCTTCATCTACTCTTGCCATTGCATCCTGCAATGTGACCGCTAACAATATGTCTTCCCTCTTTCTTTGCCATTAGAGTAGGTTCTCGATAGATTGGTTCCAATGCCATTGGGACACTGCGCTTGAATGGGGATGACGACAGTGGCGCCAGGAGGCAACGAAGAGACTGAATGATTGCATCTGTCCTCCATGACGAAAAGGTTCGATCTCGGTATGGCAATAGAGGGGGCGTCCAATCGCAGCTTTCGGTGCGTGTGGGGCATGCTTTTGGTTTCGCACCGTAGTTCCTTGAGTGCCGTGCCTCTCTCGCAGTCAGCACAAGGTTATGAGGGAAAAGTCAAGGACTTGACAGTTGTTCAGCCACATTACGTGCCCTGTCGTCGCACCAATTCCCGGGCGTGCGTGAGTGGTGGCTGTGTGCGAGCGTCCTTGGGAAAGTGTTACAGGCGGAGCAGCGGCCGAGGCGTGGTAAGAGGTAGGTCTGCGCCCTGCGGTGGCAGTCGGAGCTGGACATTGCTTGGGAAAAGAGGTCGCCGCGGTCAGCGAGATGCAGTGGTAGAAAGCCCTAGCCTGTCGTGAGAAGCTGAGGACTTACCATGATGCTTCGGGCTCCTCCACGCTGCGTCTCTCATGCCCGTCAAGCTGGCTTTCCGAATGACTCTGGGCCCAGCCGCGCTCAATGTGCCCTGTGCGGCGTTGGTGAGTAGCCAGCAACCCTGCAGGGCGGGAAGGCGTGCCAAGGCCTGCTGCACTCCTCTGCAGCACTCACCAACAACACCCATGACCCGAACAGACTCCCGTTAAGCGAGGAAGTCGTAGCATAAATACCCCCTCCCCCCGCCTCCCTCTCTTTCTTTTTTTTCACTCAGAACTTGGACCTCGCCTATAGGGCGCTTCTGTACAATTTTCAACACCGGAGTTCCACCGCAAACACCATGAGAACTACCAATACCTTGCAGGGGTTAATACACAACACGCAGCCGGAACTCCAACATCGAACTGGGCTTTGCCCTCAGCCGTCCGCATCTCATTGTAACCGGTCTTCTCCATGGCCGGCTGGCTGGACTGCAGGCGGCTACATGGCATTTTGTGTTTGAAGTGCTGTCGCTTTCATTCTGTTCCTGTGCAGCCCGGAGTGTCAGTGCAAGCTAGAGCGGCTTTCATACCGCTTTCTAGCTTTGAGGCATCTCCGATATTGACAGGTTCACTTATGCCGATTGAAACGATTAATTACCTAGTTGCTGCCAGCCTTTCTATGGCTAGCTGGCAACATTGCCAAAATCCTCAGTGGACCGACATTTAGTTTATTATACTTTTTTATTGCTGTCTCCTGTGAACATTCCCGTGAAAACCTTCCTCCTGCCTTGTACCATAACTGCGAGCCTCACTTCCAAGTCTTCGTCGGGCCTCGTCCTTTGGCGCGAAAACGCCTCTTACTGCCCGCCACAATGCACACAGCGCGCGTTACTCCTAGGTACAGCTCTCTGCCGCCGAAACGCGCGCCTCAAGCTCCCAGGAAGACAGACGCGTCTGCCCTCTCGTGCCGCCGTCGTGCCTTCCTGAAGCACAGCTGAAGTCCCGCCGGGACACGCATAAAACCCGCGCCCCTCCCCTCGACTTACTCTTCTTTTCTCCTCCAGGTTAAAAGGCGCACGCAATTGGGGCCGCGACGTTTCAGTGTCGTGGTCGCTTCAGATTGCTGCCGAGATTGAAGTCATGGCAGTCGGAGGGCGGGCCGGTCTTGTGTCTCTCCCTTAGTGCATGTGATACATTCCTTCGTAATTCTTTGCGGGATCTTGGTCTTGTAGGCTTTGGTGAGCGCTGGCAGGTGGCAGGTGGCTGAGCACTGGGATCGGGTGAGCGGTTTAGCTAGATCGCGTCGGCGAGTGTGTTGGCTGTAGAGCTTCATGAGGAATATAGGCAAGCAGATAGACTTCAGGCTTCATAACATATTGAATGGCTACCCTGCGTGGGATCTCTCGAAGGCGGGTGCCGGCCTCGCGGTCGCGTCCCGTCGAATCTTCAGCTCGTGGGCTTCAGTGAGCCGACACAAACAACCACCGCGCGCACCAACTCCGCGACAAGCCCCATCGCGCTCATCAGCCCTTGTCGCATACACATAGCACCTCGTATTCCCCACGACATCCGCTCCTCAGCCTCAGCTCTCGCGCAGCAGGTACCGATCCGACCCCCGCTCCTCAAGCTTCTATGCCACTGACAGCCTTGACAGGATTCTCAATCACAGGCACCCATCCACCGGCAACAAGCACGCATCCGCATAAAAACCTCGAAGGCCGAGCATAAGGCCACAGGATCATTCCTTACATGAAGCAAGAGGCTCATAACGTCGCCTTAAGGCGCGGCGCGCCATAAGAGCAGCCGCGAAGCGGGCACAGCTGCGCCATGCTTCCACACCCCCATACCGCGAAGCGGAAGTCCAGCAGCATCTCGCTCTATCCTCCTCGAAAGATTCGCAGAGACGAGAACTAAGAGTCGAGGGCACGGCGCATCCTCACGCTGACTGCAAGGTAAGACATTCGCGAAACCGACATGATCATCTGGCGCCGCTGCTGCAGCCGCAAGGATAGGCACAGCAAGAGCACTACTTCGTCTCCTACGCAGCAGTTTTGTCTATCAACATCTTCTTACTCTCCTAGTCGCATAAGCGTCGTCGCTAATGGTATTCGTTTGCGTAGACTTCAATTTCGCATTTCCACCGTCCTAGACCCGCTGCAAGTAAAACCCCACATCACCTCCTATCGCCGAATACGCAATTCCAAGCAAACGCAGCAGCACTAAAGCTGATACTCCCACACTCATGCGTTACTTCCTTCTCTTCCGCCCTCCCCATCACCCTCGACTCTGCGTAGGCATGCCCCAGCCCTGGCAACAACACCTATTGCGCGAGCTCCGGCACCGCAAACACATCCACATAATAAACTCTCACGTTGTCGATCTTATACCTACAACCTCGGACGTTAGGGGAGGATATGGCAGCCGGCAATGGGCTCAGAGACTGCTGCTTGTCGAGGCAGTAGGTACTGCCGACCGTGTCTGCAGTTTGGCCGCCTGCCGCAGTAGGAGCAAAAGCATGGATAGGATGTAGAGTACGGGCGTGCGGTCCTGTCTGAGGTTGCGCTAGTCTACTGGAGGAGGTAAAAACGTGTCTACAACGTCGTAGGCTGGGTGGGCAGTGGAGAATCAGAAGCAGCGAATGTCCAAGAGAAGGCCGTGAAGGCCCAGGGCGCCGGCACATGAGAAGGTTGTGAGAAGAGGTGCAGTATCGAGGTCTTCAGGTAGCTTTCCCTGTTCTCAGTTGTATAGATTTTAAAACTGGTTCAGTTCTTTAGGCACAGTCGTGCACTTCCGCTGATTTGCAGGGAATACGTGCCAACGTCAACAATCTTTAGAACGGAAATAAAAAGGCAGTGCTAGGTGTCTGAGAAACCTCCTCGCTGACCGGCAAGGGTCTGATGCACTACTGGGGAAGAAAGGAGAGGATTTACAGAGGGTGCGATGGTTGTTTACGTTGCTAGAGCTGGTTAGCGCAGTTTTAAGCAAGGGAAGAGCTGGGGAGGAGGTGTCGGTGGTAGTACTGTAGGGCTCAGTCATTAGTTGCGGCAGGAGGAAGGGGCCTGAAGGTCGAGGGTGGGCAAGTCGGTGGCCTGGACTTGAGATAATGGGAAGTGGTCATATTTTGCTGGGTTCGGGCACGGTTATTCAGGGTCTGATCGAGACTGCTTGATATCATGACCGGGCGAGGCTTTCATGTAGAAATGAATGGAGGTGTCGAGTTTCCTTGAGTATGCCAACTATGTCATCGGTGATTCTCTTTGGCGGCGCTTGCAAGCCAATCAGTAGGGCGTGGCAGTGCCCTGTGCTGTGCCGATCTCGATGAGTGTTGCCGCCCAGGCAAACAGTGGCAGCATATACGGCTGTAGTGAATGATACATCTTCCTGCAAGCTTCCATAGCGGCCGATAGTTGACGCGGAGCGAGGGCGTTAGCGCACAAACTGTGTTTGTTTTTCCCTGGGCCTTGTGACGCTCTCCCTCTTCCTCTCCACCCACGCACGCGTCTCCACTCCACCCATCCTCTGACTCAACGCCCAACCTTCCTCCTTCTACCTCTTTGCTTCTGCTCTACGCCGTTCCTCTTTGCGTCCTCGCCTCGCGCACTCAACTATCACCAATAGCTCATCGCCGGTAAGTCGCTCCCGCTGGCGTCGCGACTTGAGCTCGCTCTGAGCTTGCCGCGCAGCCAGGTCACCTTTGCCTCCCAACGTCCTTCCACAACACCTCCTTCTCTACTAACGCTCTCTTCCAGTCTCTGCTACGCTGTTCATCATTTCACGCCCGGAGATGTCACGCAAAAGCACCATATTCGTCAACTGGAGGCCCTCTCCTAACATTCTAACCTCACACTTCCTCTCTCCGCGCGACGGAACCTTCGAATATCCTTCAAAGCCCGCTCATTGCTCTCCCTCACCGGTGGTAGTCCCTCGTAAGTCTCCCTTTGCTCAACAGCGCTCTCTTCATCGCTGACTTCTTCATTTTCTCGCAGCAAATCTCCGCGGCGCATCCGGCCCTGCAAAGCCCACCCTTATGCTACGACTGCCTGTCTTTCTGACTGAGAAAGCTGATGAAGAGACTCCTTCGCGGTCTCCGGTTAAGCTCAACATAGTTGGCCCCTGCCCGCGTCTGCCCGAACTTGTAAGTTTTGTCTTATCGCGCGACCACCTCTCCTCCTCTCCCAGTCCTTCCCCTCCCCAGGCGGTTCGCTTAAGGTCTCTCGCCCGACATGCGTTGCGCTCGCTTCTTCAGAAACAGCTGGCGTCTGTCGCAGTGGCGAGCTGACTAGTGCTGTGCCGCAGATCAATTAAACTCAGAGTATTGCTCTGCTCGACGCTGTCAAGTCCCGCGGTTTTACGGCTCTGAGACATTCATTCCCCGACGAGTAACCTCTTGTCACTGCTTCTTACTGATACTCTTTGTGCAAGGTGTTCTAAACCTTAGGCCCCTTCCGTTTGCCTTGTCAGTTCCACCGCCTCGGGCTGGTGGGCCGCTCGCTCGGGTCTTCTGAGCCTTACTGTCTTCATGCTTTGTATCGACGTAAGCTTTGCCACTCTATTTTCGCAATGCCAACCTCACTGACTTACCTTCTCTAGTTAGCTCTGCTACAAGCATGGTTTCTCGATTTTTCCCTAACCTGCTGCACCGACCTGCACCGTGCTGAGAAGCGTCTTTTTCCATTACAGTATGTCGGAAAGCCGTTTCATCCTGGCCCCTCTTCTAGAGGTAAGGAGGTTCGTGATATCCTTCACCACCCCAATGATGACAAACATTCCTTCTGCATAACTCGAGACCGCCGGCTTCGCGAGAAGTTGGCTATCTGTGAGATAAGGATTTGTAACTGAGGGGCCTTGCTTTTTTCAACCCTTCCGCGTCTTCTATTTACTCGCCGCTGACTTGACTTTTATTAATAGCTTCTTCTCCTGGCTGGAAGCCTTTCTGTTGCAATGAATGGGGTTTCAATTGATAGTAATGAGTGGCATGATCTTGTTAGGAGCCCGGTAGGCGGAGTCCTCTTATACCCTGTGCTAAATGACTAAGCCACAGAAAAAGCAATATAAACTGCGTACACTTCAACACTTTCTTATCCTGGCACTTTGCCCTTTACTTACCCTGTTGCGTTGTCCAAAAGGTAAGCAAAGAAGCTCTTTTACCCCGTCTGCTCTAGTGATGAACACCATATGTCTTCGATTTTGATCTGATATTGCACGCTTCGCGAGAAGTTGGGCAATGATGATAAACCACTACACTGAGGAGCCTCACCTTTTTTTTCCTTGCTTTTTAGCTTTTCCTACTGACTTTACGCTAACTTTTCACTGGTAGCTTTTCATTTGCCCTCACATTAAGCCGCTTGCTTGTACCGGTACTTAGTCAAAAGGTAAGCAAAGATGCTTATGACACTGTCCACCCCAATGATGTTATCTCTGTATCATCGAGTGCGCCATCTTCGCTAGAAGATTGACGACTATGAGACCAACCAAGCTTACCAATTTACACTTCACTGAGGGGCTTTGTTATCTTCGTTCTTGCCAGTACACTTTGTCAAGGGTCCTTCAATTGACGGCTTTATAGATCTTCAAAGATGTCGCTGGAAAGCTCACCCATCCCCGTGGCTCTGGATCTCGGCTCTAGCAGATGCTTCTGCCTTCTCATTGGTGCTCAAAAGGTAAGGTGTTGACACTTCCTCCCCTTTGTCCAGTGATGATCCAGATCTGAGCTTAGACGATAACCCGCTCGCAAGAGTTGTGGCTCCTATGATACTTTTTACAGAGAACTTATCTGAGGACATTCTTCACACTTTTGTTCGCAGTTCTTTGCCCAGGTATATTCGCCAACAGCTGATTCTAGGCTTTCTAGTTTCTGCTCGAGACTTCCACTCTTTGGCTTCCTACCACTTCGGCATTCTGTTTCTTTGGTACTTTCGCTCTTTGAACAGGTGAGTACTTAAGAACATGATGATCTTTCTCCGCCCGGTGATGAGTAAAAACGCATTTTGATCTATCTAAGAAATCCCGCCTCGCGAGAGGTTTGTGGGCTTCGGTGATTATATCCGAGAGAACTACCTGAGGGCACCCCAAATGATGATCCGATTAAACTATCGAGAGAACCAGTTCTGTTCCAGATCGTGGTTACAATGATAAAGCTTCGAGAACCTGAGGGGCCAGAACACTTGATTGTACGCGGATTTCGAAGGCTCGATTGCTAATGCTTGCTGCTAGGTCTGCTTCATCGCCGAGGCTTGACCTTCAGTGCTCTCCTGCTTTTCATGGAGCCGGAAGTTGCACCTGAGGCGCACTGCCAATTCCTCGCCTTGGGCAGATCCGAAGCTCCCAGCTGGCCAAATCCTTGCTCCTTCTGAGAGCGGTCTTTGTTCTTGCAGGTAAGCACAGAATCTTTTCCTACTTGCCAATGATGAGACCATATGGATGAGTGGTCCGGCTCCGGCGTTTATCCCTCTTCTTTGAAGTGCGGATGGGCTTTCCGGACCGCCAGTGATTACCAAGTATGCAGATACTACGCTGAGGCGCACAAACGCATTTCCCTTTGACTGCTTCTCGTTGTATTAATTAGCTTCCGCTAACAATTGTTGCTACAGTTCTCCTACATGGACCGATCCTTTGAAGCGCTCTTTCAGTCTTCCTTCCAGCGCAGCGATGCGGCGACCGCTCCTGACACCTGTTCCGGCCCTCCGCATCTTTTTATGCGTAAGACTGCCCCCTCCCCTCCTCTTTCCCTACGATGAGTTTAGCGGTGGCTAGAGACTTCTGCACCTGGGGCTTTAGTTAGGTTTACCTCCCCAGGTGGTTGTCTATGCTGATACCCAACCGTGACACTTCTGAGGGATATTTTTTAATCTGATTTGTTGTTGCAAGACCGTAGAAGATAATGAGCTGACTTTGTTCATTATAGGGAAACTCCCCTTCCACGAGGCTTAGGTGCGCTCAAGTTGTGTCCGGTCGCTGCTGTCTTAGTGTCTAGTAATACAAGCTTTTCCTTTCCGCTTTACGCCTTTGCTCTCCTTTACTGCTGCCTGCCGTGCGTAAGTTTCCGCGACGATAAAAAACCTCAGAACTCCCCGCAGCTGTGACAACCCGCTCTCTCCTGCAGCCCTGCTACCTACTCGTGTTTTTTCTCCGTTGATATACTTATCAATTGCTCCGCCGATTTGACTGCGGCCTTTTCAAAACCACTTAAGCGTCTCTCCATGGTGTGGAAGACCCTTCCTGTACTCCTTCTCCTCCCCTCTTTACCCCGACGACAGAACACATCCAAAATTCCTCAAAAGCACTCTTCGACAACCCGAACCTCTCGCCTACTATAGCCCAGCGTACTGCCATAACTAGCTAACAGCTCCCCCTACCCCACGACTCGGCGTCCTCTCATCACTGCGATACACTCTCATGTACAGGAGCACGAAGCACTCCCCACCCGGCTGAACCAGACGTCTACTGCAGGTGGAAACGTCACTCTACTGCCTAGATTAGTACCGGGCGCCACTGGGCTGGGAGGGATTTTCTGGGGCGCGTAATGGTTTAGAATAGAGGGGTTGCGCGCGGTTCATGGTGGTTTAGATGTTGGGTTTGTACAGAGGGGTTCGGGGTTTTGTGTGCGTGATTTGTGCACGGCTTGGGTAGGGCTTGCTGGGTTTTGAGTACTTGTTGGGGAGATTCTATGGAGGCTAGAGAGGAGACTTTGGGGAGTTGTGGATGGACGGGTGCGGTGTGCATGTGGTTGCTAGCTAGGTATGGTGTGGTGGAAGGATAAGGGTATGAGAATGTTCGTTGCAACAAATAAATAACAAGTATTAAAGTAAGCAGATGCTTATTTGCTATGGTTAAAAGCATATTTATTTGTTAATGCTTGTTTGCTGCAATTGAGTTGAAAAAATAAAAAAGAGCAGTGTGAGACTACATGTGCAGGCGAATGAGTACGAAGTCACGAACAACAGATATGTTTAGAAACTACGAGGGTACGAAAATAAAATCTATGAAGGGTACAAGTGGAACCGTGTATGTATAACTGCATAAGACGTCTAATGGGTAGAGAGCAAAAGTTTGGCGACGCTGCGGTGCTGGCGCGCCGAAGTTAGCTGCGCGCCGCGTATTTTCTTTTAACAACGAGTCCGACCTTCAAGCACCAACACCGTCACAACCACAACCACAACCACCAACAATAATCAGCGCAATCAAGCCAGCCTTCTTCCAAACGTTTGCGCGCTTCATCATCAACTACGCCTGCAAACCTCCAGTGGACGCGAAGTCCTTGCAGCTTGTCGCCTACCATCTCTCCCACGACAACAACGTCCACCACCTCACACACACCACCACCAACCTCAACCCTTCCCCGAACCACCACCATGAACACTATTCTCGAAGGAACCGCCAACTTCTCCGAATGGCACAATGAGCTCAAGGCCTACCTCGAAGCCAGAGGTCTATGGGAGCGAGTATCGTGTGCGGGACCCGCACGCAAAGGCTGGAAAGCCTCCAAGGACGCCGAACCACGCCGCATACTCCTCTCCTCCGTCGACGCCGAGCTCGTTCCCACAGAACTCAAGACCACGAAAGCATTGCACATCTACCAGTACCTGTGCGAGTGCTACGGCGAGGACGAGCCAGTCCAACAATCCATCAACGCTGGTTATCTGGCCCGGCTGTGGTTTGACAGCGAGAACGAGACGCTCGAGGCCTTCTTGCGCAGGTACACGTACGCGATCATTGCCTGCGAGCGCTCGAATTACCACATTGAGGACGCGCATCAGGTCAACACCTTGCTCGGGCATATCGAACTCGCCTACCCGGACACTGTGGCCGCTATACGGGAGGAGATGCGCGGAGGCGACATGCCTACTCTCGAGGATATCTTCCCCGAGTTGATCGTTGAGAGCAGGGAAGAGGAGGGCTATTACGACACTACCCCGGCCAACCACACCACCAACGAAAAAGAGGGCAAGACACCCCACCCCTGCCGCTGTTGTTTCATCCCCAGCCACAGCGACGAGAACTGCTTCCCACTCCACCCCGAGCAGTGCCCCATGCCCGGCTTTGAGCCCAACCAGAGGCTCGCTAAGCGGTATTACCGCTTGTACGGAGAACAGGACGTCATGCAGGAGGGGTGGGAAGAAACGTTGGCTATCCGCAGCAAGGAGGCGCATGACGCAGGGCTGGAGGAAGAGGCTGAGGCTATGGAGCAGAGCGAGCCTGGAGCCTTGCTGCTGGGCTGGAAGGAGGACTTGGTCGACTTCACCAAGGACGCTTGAGCGTGGTCTGCGGCTGTTGGCCCTGGGAGCTGCCATCAGAAAAAACAGTAATTGCGGCAACGTCCTGTCCGCAGCTGTCGGCTGTATATCTGGCTGAACAAGCAGAGGACGGTCTCACCATCTGACCTGCTCTAGTTGCTGATTATGATGGTGAGGCTAAGTTTAGCTAGCAATAAAGAGGGAGATTCGGATTTTGTTGTTTCATGCCACGTTTTCAATTGCATACAAACTTCCCCTACAACCATAATGTGCCGCGTGCGTAGGACGTGGATCCGTGTAAGCGACCGAGGGCGAGGATAATGTCGCTATTCCTACCACGACCCGCTCCACATGCTGCTGCATTCAAAGACCATCCACTGTCTGCATACATAACCGCTTGACAATGCAATCTGCTGAGCCTCAGCCACACGACTAGGCCGCTACTGTCCGCACGGCGCATTATGTCCTCTTCCTCCTCGGTTTTCGCTACCGCATCTTCTTAGGGCTGCAGAACTCATTGTCCGTATACTCCAGCGCCATCAGCGCTTTTGGGCCCTTGTCCTCTTGAGTCTCGACCTGGTTAAGCAAGCTTGGATCCGGAGCTGGAACTTGCTGCTGAATCTGGCAGGATGGACATTGTCGCCTGGTCACCGTCGTCGTCGTCGGCCTCTTCGAGGCGTCGCCGCCGTCAACCATGTTCCGGGGCGAGGTTGCCCGGCTGGCTTCCCGGAAAAGGGGGAAGAAGTGGTGGACAATGGGCCCCGTTGGTGATGTGCCACTGTCGCCGTTGCTAATGCTGGCAGCGCTAGTGGTTGAACGAGCGTGACTCGCTCTATGGCCGTTATTGTCATCGTCGCCCTCATCAGCGGCTGTGGTGCCGGTGGTGGTGGTTGGGGCTCCTCGACTCGAACCAAGAGTTTTCGACGCCCACTAAGTCTACCGAAGACGTGTTGTTAGCGAAAAACAATCAGACTATGCAAGCCTTGACGTTCTGCTTGACCAGATCGCATGATGACTTACTCCTTCTAATTTGTCCAGGAGTGTCCTTGGCGGACTCGGGCCCGAGCCAGGCTATCTCCCTCACGGAAGTGGCGCCTGACATGCCTACGTGCGTGTGCGAGCGAGTTGGTGCATGCCAGGACGGGTGTGGGTGCGAGTGTGTGTGTAAGTGTGCGTGTAAATGACACGCGCAGGTTTGCAGGTGCAGGATCATTTGCGGGTGCGAGGGCAGGTGCGGCAAGTGAATGAAAGGGCTGCGGGGGATGATGGGTCTGGCATATTTTCCTGCAATATAGTCAGCCGTTGGTCACCACGCCTTTCTCTTTCTCTAGTCTCTACTAACCAGCGACCCAGTCATCCACTGTCGTCCAACCTGCCTCCACAGTACCAGCAGAACCTGCAAAAGCAGCACAGCATAGTGTCCAGCGCGTACCCCCTGATGCGTGGGCCGTGGCCATCGAGGATCGAGATCCTTGTGCATGTCCGGGAGGATGGCTGAATCGGCCCTGCCGGCCAAGGCGGTCGCTCGCGCTCCTTGTAAATAACGGATATGGTGGTTGGTAAAGTGAGGCGGTGACAGTCGGTCGTGGAGCACAGCGGTGCCCAAGCCGCCAAAAGGCGTAGTTGGGGAATTGGTAGAGTTGGTTCTGGTAGTGGCACTGCCTGTGGTGGTGGAGAGGGTAGGCAAGGAGGAGGAAGAAGAAGACAGAGAGGTGTGTTGCGGTCGGCGTTCTTGCTAGGAGGCTTCGCTGTCCTGTTTGTTAGTAAGGCCCTGCTGCTGCTGCTGCTCCTGCTTTCGGGGCGCAGCTTTTTTTGGGACTGCTTTCCACACCTATTTTCTCCACCGCCCGCACGCTCTTCGGCCCTCCGCCACCAATGCACGCCATTACTGCCATGTTTTCACTCGCCACAGTCCTCTCATGTGTTCAACTGCTTCCTACAGGTACAAATATCTTCTCCCGCCTATTACTCCACCTCAACTGACGTACCTCCAGGCACACGGCCGCCTCGCCACAGCCACCAACATCCTCTCCACACACATGTCCTTATTCCTCGCGGCCCACCACTCATTCCAGCAATCGTCCCCTCAAACGCCCCCCAATCTGCAGACTACGCCGGCGCGTCGCAGTACCGCAACCCACGTCAAGCCTCGCCGGTACTAGTGATACCGCCTTCTTACACATCGCAGGATGTAGCTGGCTACAATGGTCTTGCATGCGCATTGTCAAGGAGGAAACGTAAGAAGCGTGTACGATTAGAGCAGAAGGTTCGGGAGACATGCAGTGCAGTACAGCTACCCGGATATACGTCCCAAACCCTTCTGACAAGTGCACATGCTGACAAGGAACCAAGACATTCGTGGCACCCTCACAATGTACACTCAGCAACAGAACATCCGATCAATTATGCTATTCAGTGTTCCATCCATGTCTGTGTTATGGTGCTATTTTTGTTTCAATGTTGGATCGGCATGAAATGGATCTACCGGCTGCGTGCCGTTCAAGCAGCATCGACAGCAGATCCTCGAATGCAGTCCAAATACCGAATGATCGGCATTCGGCAAGATGCAGCGAAACAAAAAACAAAACGCAATCTCTTGACACAAGTCTCTCCTCGAGCAGACGTCACAATAAAGTTTTCGAAAGACGGCGGCGGCTCCACGGGCCGCAGAGTGGGTCTGACACGAGCGGGGCAATTCTTCCATCAACCACAGAGCGCGCAGGATGCGGCTCTCGTCACGATCGATCGATCCGCCTCGGCTGGCAGATTCACCCGGCGGGGGAGTGCATGATAAGGGTCGTGCCCGCCCCACGTCCAACTCCACAGCTCGCATGATATTGCGACGCGGCCCTGAAACGCCGCCGGGGCCCACGGGGAACCTACAAAAGCCGGAGCGCCCCATACTCGCGTTCTCTCCTGGCTTTCAGCTTTCTTGGTCCCTTGCAATTGACCACACAATGCGCCACCACTCAATCTCTCTTTGCGCTGCGGCGCTGGCATCAGCGGCTTCTGCTTCACTGCAGATCGTGCCCGGCGCCACCTGGACGGCCAGCAACTCGGGCGAGCACATTCAGGCCCATGGCGCCGGCGTGCTGGAAGTCGACGGCACTTTCTACATGATTGGCGAGGACAAGAGCGGCGGCAGCTCGTTTCAGAACATCAACTGCTACTCGTCCACGAACCTCGTCGAATGGAAGTACGAGCGCGCCCTTCTCACCAAGCAGGACAGTGGCGATCTCGGCCCAGACCGTGTCGTCGAGCGCCCCAAAGTTATCTACAACGACAGCACGAAGAAGTACGTCCTGTGGATGCACATCGACGACTCCAGCTATGGCGAAGCAAAGACTGGTGTTGCGACCGGCGATACTGTCTGCGGCGAGTATGAGTACCAAGGCAGCTTCCAGCCTCTCGGGTTCCAGAGCAGGGACATTGGGTTATTCAAAGACGATGATGGATCCGCTTACCTACTGACCGAAGACGTAAGCCTTCCATGTTTCTTCCCTTACCACAGCAGACACTGACTAATCCCTGGCCAGCGCGAGAACGGCCTCCGCATCGACGCCCTCAGCGACGACTACCTCAACGTCACTGAGAACGTTGCCCTCTTCGACACCTACGAAGCGCCCGCCATCTACAAGACTGACGGGACGTACTTCCTGTTCGCCTCCTCCCTCTCAGGCTGGGATCCCAACGACAACGTCTACGCAACAGCTACGTCCCTCTCGGGCCCCTGGAGCGACTGGGCCAACTTCGCCGACAAAGGCTCAAACACCTACTCCTCGCAAACGACGTACATCCTGCCCCTCGGCACCAGTGCCATCTACATGGGCGACCGATGGCACTCGAGCGCGCTCGAAACAAGCACGTACGTATGGCTGCCCCTAGAGATCGACGGCACGAGCGCCAGCATGAAAAACCACGTCAACTGGGTCGTCGACGCTGCGGGGGGGACCTGGGCCGCCGGGCCAGAAGAGACGCAGGCAGAGGGCGAAGACGCGGAGCTCAGCAGCGGGGCCAAAGCCGTCGACTGCGAGGGGTGTTCGGGCGGCCAGGCGGCCGGGTATATTGGCGGGAGTGGGGGCGGAACAGCCTCGTTCAATGTTTCTAGCCAGAAGGACACGCGCACGACGGTCAGGATTAAGTATAAGAATGGCGATGGGGCGTCGCGGCATGCTAGTGTTGCGGGGCAGACGGTGGCGTTTTTGCCGACGAGTGGAGAGCCCGGGAGTAGTGTTGTGCATTTAGATTTGAAGGCGGGGGAGAACAGCGTGCTTGTTGAAGGGGTGGAGGGAGGGGAGTGGGGCCCGGATGTTGACAGGTTGATGGTGCCTGTGAGCTAGGTGGGGTTGTCACTGTAGGCACGAATGAGACATTTGGGGAGCAGGAATAGTTTCATTTGCTCTCTAGCTGCGCTGCGCGCCACTGTGCATGAACGTAAAGGCCGTTAACTGTCGTTCTCCTCCCAAGCAAGCCAACACAATGCAATCCAGCCCGCAAACCCCCAAAACCAAAACCCCAGAGTCCTAAAAAGCCGCAGAAGCCGTCAAAGGCGCCCAAGGCGCCCCAGCTACTGCCAAAAAGCCCTGCTTATAGCAACAGGTATCAGTGAACCGCCGCACACCACAGAGTCAGCCAAACCTACCAGAAAGCCGCCCAAAACAGCGTAAACCAGCCCAGCCAACACACCCAACGCCCTACACCATACCCACCCCACCGGCACCAGCAGCAGCAGTACTAAAATGGCGCCTAATCTGCATCCCAAACCACGAGTGATGGTGGCGGTGCGCGTGGTTCTGACCCTGTCTCTGGGCGCGGCGATCCGCTCTGCAGAGGCACATCTCGCCGACGATGATGAGGGCGAGGGTTATGAGCAGGCAGATAGCCAGCATGAGAAAGATCGCGGTTAGATTGTCCATGCTGTAAGGTGTTGTAGGTGGTAGGTTTCTTTGGTGGTGGTGGTGCTGGGGAGTGTTAGTTGTGGGTGGGGTGTAAGGTGAGGAAGGGAGGGGGAGAGGCGTACGTTGGTGGTTGGTGGTGGTTGTGACGTTGGTGTTTAAGAGCATAGAGGGAGGGAGAGAGTGGGAGAGCGCGTTGTCTGCTGGAGATGTCAGTGAGATTTGGCTGATGGCTCAAAGGCGGCGAGGGCAGGGGGAGCTCACGCTGTGTAGCTGAGGTCGCGGGTGTGGTCGTTGGTGGGGGTTGAGAGGAGGAGAGGATGAAGTCGAAGAAGACGTGTAGAGCGCTTCTTGCGCGTCGGGGGCGGTGGAGCGGGTCGGGCCGGGGCGTGGTGGTGGTGGGGAGGGGTGGTGTTGCGCGGTAAGTGTATGGCGGGATGTGATCGGGATGCCCCTGAAGGAGAATGCTGAAGCCGTTTTCTCTGAGACGGAGAATTGGCGCTTAGCACCGCTTGCAATCACCTTGATCGAGGTTCTCGGTGCAAAGAGAAGCTTGGAACGCTCGACCGGATTCATGCTTAGGAAATCCGCGTTCGAGCCGTTATAGGTGGTTCGCATATTTGGGAGGTTTGGCAGCCGTATGTTATAGAGTTATTAGGGCGGAACTGACAGGCTTCATTATACGAAGCTGGGTTCCTGTAAAGCTGGCGTGTGGTAGAGCGTATTTGAAGAGGTGTATACGTATGAAGCTGGCGTTCGGTAGAATAGTGTTGTGGCTGTGCGTCCCTATGAAGCTGGCGTCTGCTGGAGTGGTTGTGATGGTGCGTAGGGTAGTGGGAGTAGAAGGTAAGGTAGAGTTGTGGTGCTGTTTTATGGGATTATGGGAGGGAGAGTATACTGTGTATTGTTGCTATTCCACAGAGGTGTAACTTTATAGATACTCTACGCAACTTAGTGACTGCGATCGCTACGGTATCTGAACCCTGATATGCCAGTGGATTTTTATATACCCTTGAACTGTTTGCTAGGTACGTGTTTGTTGTTTGCCTTTTTATATGCGGTTTGATTTATCAGGTGATATACATCTCTTTATGCGTACCCTTTGTAAACAAACTGCATACCTACGTATACGCTCAGAGGATGTACATAAACGGCTTTATTAGAAGCTATAACCTGTGCTATATCACTGCCATATCGCACTTCATGATCAGCTCGACGTTGAAAACTCGTAGATGGATAAACCACTCCTTGTAAAGGTGCGCTGCGCTGTTCTTAATGTAGGCAGTGTACATATTACGGAGCTAGAATAAACAACAGTGCATGGGCATAGACGTGTCTTTACTATGATCGTGGCGGGTTCACTGTATGGGTAGCGTTATGCCTCTCCTTGTTTGCTATGGTGCTTTGCGAAGGAAGGAAAATCATTCATGTATTACTACGTAGGCGTTGTTGCAAGACTACGCCGGTAGAACCAGAGGGAGAAACAAAATCATACTGCACGAGTACGAGGACCTACTTGTCTAGTGGCCTGTACGCTCGCATCAACTCTATCCAAAGAGAACCCAGGCAGATGCCATGCTCAGCACCGTCCACATCCGACCACTCCCCCACTCACCACTACATAGGCTTCGGGTGCCCATGAGCAGCAGCAAACTCCTCCGCACGGTGCAACGCGGCGGCCAGGAAAGTGCTCGAAATATCCATCGGCATCATAGCCGCTGCATGCCCTTCCCCCGTGAGCACGGCATTCGGAGGGTTGGCGCTGACAAGGTTGTCAGCACAAAGCGTGATGGTCCTCTCTGGAACGGTGCCATCATCTTCACGAAACGTGACCTGCCAGGCCAGGTCCATGGACCGCGAACCGTCTGCTTGTTCTACAATTTCCCACGCGCGCACTTCTGCCAAGCGCCGCGCTGTGGTGGCGTTGATGATGAACTCAACGCCAAAACAAACTCCGCCGAGTTCGATGTACAAGTCTGCTAAGTCCCACATGAGAGACGACTTCCTCTCGTCGCTAATCTCCATGACTAGAGATGGGGTGCTGGTGTTCTTATGGTCGTGGTACCAGGCGATGTCTGGGAAGAGGGTAGTCGAGTCATACAAGGCGGTTCCGCAGGGGACGTAGGCGTGGTTGCGTACAGAGGTGATGTTGTGAAGGAAGGTTTGGTCCGGGTAGGCTCTCTGGACGTCTTGTAGACGGCGGGTGAAGAACTGGCAGATCGAGTCCGCAAAGACCCTCTGGATCATGCTGGGAACTCGGAGCATAATCGAATTTTCAATGGGATCCCAGTCGCAGCTGGTAGTGTGTCAGTGTGTCAGTGTGTCAGTGCCTTCAGTGTTTTTTAAGGGGACTGTTCTACTTACAACACAAGCTGTGCTGCAGGGGACGTTTCGTAGCGTAACTGAATGCCCGAGAGTTCAAACAGGAAGTAGTCTTTGACCCTCTGGTCTTTTCCGATGGGAAATTCAACGTAAGGGAATTTTAAAACCTTTAGGGCTTCGGTTTCATCCTCCTCAACCGCCTTGAGGGCCGTTAAGCAGGTCCACAAATGTAGCTCCATCTCTACCGCAGTCGGCGGAGTGGCGGTGACTTGGAGTGACATTATATTATCTTCTGTAGTGGATTGTTGGTGATTTTGGAGGGGACGGAGTTACAACTTGCGAACTGGTAGAAACATATTAGTAAGAGCTTAGTTCGGCAAGGTCAGAGAAGTGGTAATACTTTGAGACCTTCAAACGTTCTTTGCATTTTGTACATACAATATTCCCTGTTAAAGAACTCGACGCTGCTCCCGCAAATCTGCCGAGCTCCGTTTGCCACCTATGACCGCCAGGTTAATTTCGCCTAACTCTTTCCTCCGTGAAATACTACGCTTGCGCCTAAACCCATATCGCGATCAAACCCTTCGGCACCATTGTAATCGAAGTTGTAGATAGACCTGTCGTCCCTCTGCGAGCAGCCGCCAATCCACGAATTCAAGGCAACATCTTCCACTGATTCCCAGCAGCAACTTCAGAACCATCTGGTTTGGACAGCCGCAAGTATATCCGGTAGTGGCTCAAGATTCCAGGCTCTCATGGATTGGGATAGTGGTTGGTCCTCGTCATGGTTAACAACATTTTTGCATGATATTCGCTACTGGCATACCGGGTCTATGGTCGCTGGGGCAAGCGGAAGCTTCCAATGCTGCCTGATGGCCCGGGTTGGGCCCGGATGGCGCGAAGTGACGGGGCCTAGAGTGCGAAACTTCCAATTGAAAACACTAGCAAATAAGGGAATGAGGAAACAATGAGAAGCAGCGAAAGAGCCGGAATAGATGCGAAGACCCAAGAGTCATGGAACTAGTGATTCTCTCGCATCGGTAGGAGAGAGGTAGGTCTTTGGGCAAGAAGTCGAGCTAATCGCTAGGTGTGGGCTGCTCTTTCTTCAGGTTGTTCCTGCTGCCTTCTGTCTCGGTAGCGTCTGTCGCTCCCACACATCTCGCCTCGACGTTTCTCTCCCCATTCAACCCTTTCGTCCATACTAAGAAGCCGACATATCCACGCCAAACGAACAATCATCCCAAATTTCATCTTTCCCGGACACCGCTGCTCCAAGTCTCCAAGCGGCAATCACCATGCGCCGGCCCGCAAGTAGCTCCGCAGGACGATTAGTAGGTTGAGGACTAAGCTCCCCGGTCGTTCAGGTATGGTGCAACATTCCCCTGCCCGATCCCCTGTTTTTTGACATGATGTTTCATTGTACAAAGGGTACAGATGCACCTAGGGCCTGGATCATTCTTGTCCTGGGCATTTGTGCTGAGAACTTACTTCTGACCTTACACTGACCTTGCTCATCTTGTCATTGCGAAAGTTATTGCTTAATTCTAATGGACTGTACAGGTTTCTTCCGGCTACGCTCGATCTCCAAAACCCCTACACTGATGAAGTTTCGCCCGACTCCAAAGATGGTGGCCCCTTCGCACATCTTCCAGCCAAACAGAACATGTTTCCGACCGCCGTGCCGGTGCTGGCTACAAAGGAACGTTGAGGCTCTTGTGGTGGTATGGGTTGGATGTCTACGGTATTGTAATGGTGGCTTGGCCCGCTCAGGTGTCTGAAGAGCGTCAGCTAGCTAGGTGGATAGTGAGACATGCATGAATTCCTCGATGATGTAGTGAGCCTGGGTGTGTTGTGTAGGTCTGTAAATGTAGTAATAGTGCCATGGGTTCGCGAAAGGGCTCTTTCTATGCAGTTGATCGGCCTTGAAGCAGTTGCTTGGCAATAGCATTTCGAAGTAGGATATTTGGCTGCGAACTTGATACTTTCTTTGCTGCGTGTGTGTATCACGTGCAGCATAGACCTTTGCGTCAGTCAGCGATTGCCGGGATCTGCAAGTACCTAGCGGTGGCGGCCCGGCGCCGGCGCAGGTGAAATCAACTCCCGTCATCTCTCGGTCGCATCTCAACCCCCACAACAGTTTCACAACCACCAGACCACCGGCGCACCCTCTCCCTATCAACAGCACAATCGTCAAAGTCAGTCTTTCCGTTCCGACAGTCTTCTCCCATACCTGTGGCTTTGAGCTCAGCTAACAACCGACCAGTCTCTCCAGTCTCGGGTTCGCATACGTTCAAATCAGGTATTTGCTGCCTCTTCAACTGACCACTTCCTCGGCACCGCCGCCAGCGCTGCCAGCACTCCTACTGTTCAGAACTTCCAGATCACCACCGTCAACGGTGGGAGCGCAGCTTCTCCTGTGGTTGTCCAGAGCTCCAACACTGGTTTGGGCTCCGGCGTCGACGACTCGAACGCTGCCCAGTACAATGCCAACGACAACCAGCAGGTGTTCAGCCCTGCCAACAACTTCGGCTTCAACCACGACCTGCTGAGCCCCCATGTGAATCTTTCCTTGACTAGCAACGATATGCAGGGATTCTTGAGCACCGCCGCCAGCGCTTCTAGCACTCCTACTATCGAGAATTTCCAGAGCTTTAACACGGGCTTGCGCTTGCGCGTCGACGGCTCGAACATCGACCCAGCCTCACTGACTCGGTCATTGACCCGAGCCTCAGCAACCTCGGCGGCCAGGAGGCTACTGCCAACAATGACAATGCCGCTGCTGAGAATGCCGAGGAGTCCATCGCTGATGCTGAAGATGGCATGTGTCATACTGCCACTGCCGATGATGAAGATGCCGACATGGAGGAGACCAGGAGCTTCTTCGACAATGCTTTCGCAGTCACTGAGACGCAGGAGTCTGGCCCGAACGCGCTGCCTTGCTCGACTTGGACTTAGGTCCACTGTATCGGAGATTATCTTAGAGAAAATGTTCCAAATCAATGAGATGGCGAAGATGCTGGACACGGTTGCGGCTCATATGATCGACAGGACCAGGTTCAACATTGGACAGCTCGTCGATCTTGTCAACCGCAACTTCCACACTTTGCGCAATCCTCACGGCGTGGAGTGCTTCATCAACCGCCACGGCCTGAAGAGGACTGCTCGCGACATGGCGAGGGCCAAGAGGGCCAGGGACGCAGTACAACTGGAAGCTACCGAACATGGACTGGAGTTTCTACTCTAGACAGGATGACATTGATCTCTCCGTACAACGGTAAGTATGTGCTTCTTGGGCAAAATAAGCAGCAGCTTGCAAGCATCCTCAACATCAACAATGCTGATTCTAAGGCCGCAGAGAAGAAGAATGCCGCCGCGGCCGCAGTCGCCAACAACACCACCTCTTCCGGAGCCCTCCGCACCACTATCCCCCGGGTTACACCCCTGCCGTCGACGCGCGCATGCCCGACTCGGCGACTACCATACGCACCACGCCTACGCGGCCCCGCAAGCAGAAGCCGAGCGCCAGGTCGCTCAGATGCGCGCCGTCGCGGTCGCCCAGTTCCAAGACAGCATCAACAACGTGCATGCTGCTACTGAGGCGGTGCTAGAGCTGGGCGGGGTTTAAGCAAGGACAACGTCAGCTTGCTAAGTTGCTATTGTACATTAGACTCCCGAATCGGTCCTCGTGTTCAATGAAGCAGTAGTAGCATCCCTACTTGAGCTAGATGTGTAGAATGGCATGCGTTTTCATATCTGGTCTCGCTCATCATCTAGGTGTTATGCTAGTCTACATCTTTATACCATTGGTGACTCTCTGGTAGGCGTCTACGGGCGTTCCCTGAGCTTTCGCTCTTCTTTTTGGAATCCTGATCTCAGCCGCTGCGCTTGCGCATGTCGTCATCAACTGTGTCGCTCGTATTGCACTGCCTCGGACTGACGCGAACACTCCACTCTTTTTTTCATTGAGTTATGCGGCTTGTCTGCATTCTTGAGGAAGAAAATTCTTTGGGCTGTTTTTGCGGCTGGCGCGCGCTGGTGTGGTGTGCTGCTGGGCGCTGGGGTTGAGGTAAGGGCTCTGGCTGTGGGTTGGGTTGGCCGGGCTTTGTGCGCTGTCGGAGGCGCGAGAGAGGCTGTGGGCCACGACGCCAATTTCTGCGGGAAAAACTCACTCAGTTGGCATTTACGCGTGCATACTGCTAAGGTACCTCAGCTAGATCTCCCCTAAAGGCGTTGCTGGGGCGGCGTTGTGCCTGTTCGTGATGGTCTGCCGCCCGTAACAGCATCCAGGGCCCAGTGACCACTGACGCGCCCGGGCAAATCCAAGACAAGCACTAGAAGCATCACCGCGCCCAGAACCTCCATGGCAAGCACACCTTCACGAAACTCTCCGTCAGTCAATTGCACAGAGCCATCTCCAACAGCTCACAGCGCCCTATCCGACCGCGCTGGTTGCCGTCCGCGCCGGATGCCGCGCCTCCCCGTCGCCCGATCTCGCTAGTACTGTCCGCCGTACGCGCACATGTATACGCGTCCGCGCCCACCTCTTCGTATGTCTCCCTTCCAAGGTTGTACCCAGAGACCTCTCACTAACGCTGGAATTCCTGGCAGCAATTCCTCTAGAAAGCGGTAGAACTCTCTCTAAGACCGACGGAAAAGAGCTTCCGCCGACGACGGCTCCTCTCATCTTCCTGGTTCGCTCCATCTTATTATCCTCTAGCGCATTTGAAGGCTGCACAACATGTTTTTGCAATCCTCTAAGACATGGACGGGATCAGCATTTTACAGATCTCTCCTCGCGCAATGATGGGCGTCGGCGGTCGCTCTGGTGTCTTTTTCTCAACAACAAACGGCGGCACCTATCCCCTCGAAGGATTTTATTGTCGGTGGCTCGAGGGACGCGAAGAGAAAAGTAGGCGTTCAGATTGTCGCTCCTATATTTTTCAAGCAGTAGAAGCTGACAGCGAGTTTTTGCAGCATTATATAGCGTCAGTGCGCGGCTCCCGCAGCTGCTGAAACTCGGACAGGTCAACTTCTTTCGTGTCTTCCTCTTTACGATCCCTTCTCGCGGCCCTTTATACCCTACACTGCGCCATTCTGCCAGCCTAGTTCCTACGATAGCCTGTCCTAGACAGAGTAACTCGGCTAGAGATGACGGGATACTATTTGCTTGCTCCGAGCCGTGTATATCGACTTTTAATCTAGCTTTTTTCCGTCGCAAATACGTAGGACATGTCCTATAAACAAGATGAGGGCAGATTCTGGACGTGAAAACTGACGCCGGTCAGATACATAGTATTGGGGTTATGCTTAGGTCCACCTTCACCCGAGAAGCTACGCTGCGCTTCGTAGTGGGCTGGCTGGGAAGCCTGCGCGGAAGGGAGCGTGTATCCTGAAAGAGAGACTTGGGAATTTCAGATCCACGAAAGAGCTGAGCAGAACAAGTATGGTTGGCTTGGTTGGGGTGCCCGCTCGGGCAAGTTTCAGTGAAGTGAGTTTTCCGGATGCCTCCACGGCACAAGCTATGTTACTGATAAAGTCTTGCACAGTGCCATCGCAACGCGACAGACGAACCTACTGAGACTAAACCGTGGTATCTGAGGTCTCTAAAAATGTTCAATATTCTGAAAATGGAAGATGAGACGCGCCTCAGTCATGATTCGCTTGATAGGACTCCTCTCCTCTGCTCTATCACATAATGTATTGTTCCCTAACATTCAAAGAGCTTGGACAAAGTAGGTTCTGCTGTAGAGCCATGGAGCCTTGGATCAACGGTGTCCTTAGGCAACAATCGCCTACACGCTCGTGTCGAACCGTTGGCTTTGGCATCCGCGTCCGCTTCCTGCTTTCCATCTTCGTGCCCACCATCCTGCATGCCAGTGCTACACATGTCTTGTATATGAACTGCACACCTAGACAATCTCTTCTACCCATCTTTTTGTAATCTAGCCTCGATCTTTGACGGTCCGCACCACGCCATCACTTTCCCATGTCCACTGACTCCCGCCTCCGAATGCAGTGGACTAGTACAGGAATCAACACCCGTCCACAACAGCACCGCCTCCGAATGCAGTGGACTAGTACAGGAATCAACACCCGTCCACAACAGCATATGCCCTTATGATCTCATCCGCACGCTCTTATAGTCGAAGCCTAAAACTTACGGACTCGCCGCGGCTGTCGTCTACTGCGACTAAGCCCCGCAGTGAAAGCCAGTATGCTCAGGCCTTAAGGCGGGTCACCCAAGCGCGCCGGCGCGGCTCCTGAGGTTTGACCTGTTGTCTTCGTGGAGGTTTGCAGGCAGCAGTAGTGTCGGCTTCGTCAGCTGAGTCGGTCGCGCCCCGTGAGGTAGGATCGGAAGGTGTGTTGGGTAGGTTCTGGGAGGTGTTTTCGAGGCTGGATACAGGTGTCGAAGTTTGTTAGAGAATGTTATTATCAATGGCATGAGAGTTGAGGGATTTGAGGGTCTCGCAGGTGGGGTTTGAAGGTCTTGTCTTCGTCGCTGTCAGCATACAGGTCTAGTGTCCTGGGGGAAAAGTGGAAATGATTCAAGGCTCCTAAATCCAGTCTTCCCGTCTATGCCTCTATAGTTACAGATTAATCCCAGCATCCCCACGCCATTCTCATGCCGTCGTTGCACCCTCTCCGTGCACGATATGTTCGCAGGGTTTTAGGCCGGCTCTAGCTGCCCTCGCGTGTGCTTCCAAAGCTGTTCGCGCCATTGGTAATATTATCCAAATGGATTGTAGCAAGTTGAAAATCGTTTCCTTAAGACTTGCGGTCGACGAATACTGGTTTGCTTTGTCGGCTGCTTGCATCCGCTGCAAAGGATGGTTCTGGGGGCTGAGGTGTTGGTCTAGCTCAGTGGCCGTTGGAACGGGACGTTATATGGTCATTGCTCGGCCGCATGAAATATGTCGAAGAAGGGGCCGGTAATGCTAAGTGGTGTGCTGGGGTCTCATAGCGGGTGGGAGAATTCTGTGTGGTGGGAGGCTGAGCTATGGTGCTTCAGTGATGCGACTTCAGGCGCTGACGGCGTCAGCTGTACTGGCAATCCGTTCAAGACTGGGACTTATACGTCCTAGCAGTTGTTTTCACTTAACAACTGAAGCTCTAGGCGCTTGTTGCAGCTTGGGGCTGTTCGTCCTGGCTTCTCGCTTTGAAAATGGTCTCCAGTGACGCCTGGGGCGGGCGGCGAAACCGGGCGGCGTCGGCGCCAAACCCACCCCTTACGTCACCGGCAGTGCCTCCCCAGCTACCTGCACAAGCGTAGAAGCTCGTAGAAGCGTCCAGCAGCCCCTCGAACGCGCCCAGGGCCTTCCACAGCCTTCCACAGTGACCTCATCGCGCACGCACGGGCCCATCCCTCTGCCTATATAAACGCCCTCCCCCACCCCCCTTCCACCTTTTTTCTTCAGTTCTCTTTGCCTTTTGGCTTAGATCTAAATGCAGTATCTGTTCTCTGTCCAGTTTAATCGCTGGCGTCCCTCTACGGAGGTACATTCGTGATTAACAGTTTTTGGAACCTGCGCTGGCGGCTTCGGGATTTTCTCTCAGACTCGCTGGCCACGGTGTCGCTTGTATTACACTTCTCCGGGCTGACGCGACTTTGCTTTTTCATTGATGCTCTCAGCTTGCCTGGGACTTCGAGGAAGACGCATCTTTCTTCTTCGATCTTTCTTGTTTCTCAATGCCTTGGACGCGCATTGTGCTTGTACATTGTTGGAGCGGCCAGCTCAGCCTCTCCCTCAGGTCTTCTTCTGCTCTTCTTCGTTTGCTCCAGCTCTGGCAGTTGCAGAAGAATCACTGCCGCTATGCCCACAAGCATCTAACATCCTCAGCACTACCATCGGGCAGCGGCTCCAGCACCTCCAGCAGCGGCAGCACCACCAAACCTCCCAGCGCCTCCGCCTGCAGTAGGATCGCCACCTCCGTTTTCCATCTGTATCATCAGAACCACCAGAACCTCCAGTACCACAAGCATCTCCAAACTCCAGCAGCCTGTGCACCAACGTCGCGGCTCTGAGGACCTCGTTTGACTCGGGCTGGACCCTCCTGCATGTCCAGGTTGTAGTACGTCGACAGGAAGGGAAGGAGCACCGAGGTCCTGACTGGATGAGCGGCGGGCCGGCGGCTGGCTCGCGGCTGGCTCAGCCTCAAACTCCAACTTGGGCGTGGTTTCGGACGCAGGAATGTTGAGAACGCTATTCGATGCCAGCAGGAGTTGTGAGATTCATGCCCTCACGTACATCCAGCAGTGAGTTATCCGACAGCGACGCATTGAGCTTTAGAGCCCAGGATTCGACGGCCTTGAGGTCCAAGGAGCGAGAGTGGGTGTGGGTGGCGTGGTGGCTGCGGCGCATTGCAGTTCCGGTGGGCAGTTGGAAGGTTTGAGGGCGGGTTTGTGGCTTCGTGGATGCAGCTTCCTCCTGGCGAGCTCAGAGCCTCAGACAGAATTTCCAGCCACTGGCCCGGTCTCACTGCCCATCTTTCGCTCGCCGCCCATGCAACACTTGGCCATACCTTCGACAACAACACTATGTCCGCATCCGTGCCAGCTTGCTCCGCTACAGACGTATCAGTACTGTGCACATTGCCTTCAACTGCAACAACATCAGGATTCAGCGTCAGGGACAGCTGCGACATCCACGTCAGGCAACCCGCGACCGCACCCCGTCCCGACGTAAGCCTTGCTTCCACACCTTGCCTGCTCCTGCTCGGTATTCCAGCTGTACGTTCGAAGAGCCTCATTGGGCTACCAATACCATTGCCGTACGCAACATCTCTTCAGGCACCTGTCGAGTTGTCCACACTGCTGACTAGGATGGGCCCGCCCCTGTCATTATCTTTCGAAGACAATGATCCGGTCATACCGCGGGCCAGATCTGCAGTTACGCAACGGGTGGTGGGGTCACCTTAGTAGAGCGGATGGGGGGGTTTCGGAAACCGATTGCGTTCTTCTGTCGAGGGGTTTGAGGCTAAAAGACGCGCAACCATGACGTTACATGGCAGGACCCTGTGGATCGAGTTAGAGTATAGCATAAGCTATGACATTCTGTGGGTCAGAATGAAATCAATTGGAGAGTAAGACTTCCTATCTCCGTGTTGGTTTGCCCTCCTACAGGACGTGTTCTCTTTGGTAAAGCCGGTTTCCATCCTTGTCCCTGCAGTAGCTGAGGCTGACAGATCTTCTTCCTAGCTTTGACGCGATGCGCCCTGAATTGCCGCAACTACGGCCTCCGCGGTTCCACTGCACACCGAGAGCCTTTTGCCTCTTAACCGGGCCATCCAGACCACGAAAGGATGAGAGGCCACAAGCGCATACTATTTTGAAGGACTTGGTCGCCGGGGTCCGGGTCCGGACATGGAGCAGGAGGCTTTAGTAATCTTCTTTGTAACTGAAGCTTGCAATACTTCCTTTGCTAAGGTGCATGGACACAAAGAATGGGGGGCTGGACGTGGTAAGCTTTCCGGAGATTATGTGAGGGAAGGCGTACCGGGTGAACTATAGCGGCATCATAAGATACTCTACACGAAGACGGCTAAGGCGGTATCTTTAAATGTTGCGCTGAGCTCTTTGCCGCCAAATCATCTACACTAGCGACAAGACGTGCATTGCTTGTCCTACTCATCGTGCGTCGGGCTACCGGGGTGCCACCGTGCCGTTGGGCGCGGCGCCCTCTTCCATTGCAACTTCCTATCCTGGGTCCAGCCAGGCAGCAGGCGTTGGCGTCATCTTCAACTTCTTTCCCTCCCCGACATCCAAAACTCCACAACCGCAACAAGCACTTCTCCCTCCACACTTATCATCTCAAAGAACAAAGTCAGTGAGCCTTTCCATCAACAATTTCTTCCAAGTACATTCACTGACCCAATTTCCTTGTCACAGGCGAATGCAACAACAGTTATGCAATCTTGTCTTGATCGAACAAAGCAGCTTTTTGGGCCGGTAAGTACCTTCCCCGAGCATGTCTACGGACGTCCCATCTCTCCCCACCAGCTGCTGATATCTCTCGCTCGTAGTCGGCCTCTTCGTGGCTCGTTCTTCTGCATCGGTCCCAAACACACTTTCCCAATCCCCTAAGACCAACCTTCCCGCAGTGAAGGTCGAAGGCGTTTCCTCTGTCGAGGATGAAAACCCCCGCCCCAGCACCCCGGTAATTGCTCATGGCGATATTTTGTTGGGGAGTTTGTGGGCAGCGGTGATGTGGTGCCTTCTGTACCTAGGCAGCTTCGGCTGTACTGAATTCTTCGGAGTACTGGATTAAAATCCAGGTATAATCCTAAACTTTGGCGCTCTGCTCAAGATCCTTTGCGTCTTTCATTTCATTGATCATTTATGTGCTTATATGTCGAGAAGGATGACCACCCGCACCTTTTCTTGTCCACGCCGTACAGGAATACCTCGTCTTGCTGCTCATCGCTATAACCACTCAAAGCCACACTTCGTCAGTACCCTTGAACGCCTTTCTACAGGTCTGATATGGCCTTTGCAGGGGGCATACGAATCCGTATACGAAGATGCGGTGATTAGCCATCTGCATAGGGCCTACGGTTTCACGCGTATCTGGATACATAGTGTTATGCTAGAGCTGATGTGCATCCTACGCAGACCACAGCGGGATCTAGGTATAACTCGGTCTGATTCCTATCCGGTCCTTGATCGAGGTTTGCCGCAGGCTTGAATGTGTCTTTAACACAACGAGAGGACGATTAACATGACTGTGTTAAGTAGGCCGGAAAAGCCTTGACCTTGTGACTAACACTACTACGCATAACATGCCTTACCCTCGCGCTTTGACCATCCCGGCAGCATAAGTACTCGCATCCTTTGTCTCCCTCTCCACTTCTTCCACCGACCAACAACCAACGCCCCATACCTCCCACATTCCCCCACAGTTCACAACAACAACAACCACCCCCACCAACCAACCAACCACCAACCACTATCAACATGCCCTGCGACCGCGACGCCGACCGCAAGGACTGCGCCAAGTTCCCCATGTGCGCCGAATACCACTACGTGCGCTGCGGCCAGTGCTACTACCGCGTCGGCATCGACAAGACCATCATGAAGTGCTACATCCGCCCGGTAAGTACTATTTCCCCTTAAACGTATTGAATCATTGCTGACTCTCCCTCCGTTGTAGCTCGACCCCAAGGGCTCGACGACTGCGGCTGGCTATGAGTGGCCCAACCACTTGGTCGAGAAGAACTGGCCCCCGGACTAGGAGACCGTTTGCAGGCTCTTGTGCATGGCCGAGTTCATCTGGAACCGCCGCACGTGGAATGTTCGCTGGACGCATCATTTTGTTTGAGCAGCGTAAGTCTCGTGGTAACTGGGATGGCTTTGGCGAGAAGAGGACTGACGTAGAGGCAGACGCAGGGGCGGCGAATCCTTCTGGTGCAGCAACAGCTATGGCCCCTCGCGAGGGAGCAGCATGGAGCACTGACTGGGACGGCGATGGGCTGAGGCGGCGTGGAGGCGCAGGCGCTGGACCAGTGGAGGAGCCTGGAGCGCATCGCGGGCGGCGGGCCCTGGTAGCGGGCAGCGGCTCATTGGGGCAGCGGCGACTGCACGATAGACACGGATAACGAAGCTTCATTTCCCCTATAAAGCAGTTTGTGCATGTTGTAGCTTCAGCGCGCCCGAGAGCCTTCACATATAACATTGCTCCCCGATTGCGCGCCCTCTAAACAGCGCAGCGCGCTCAGACGCGACCTGGAGGGGCCGCGACAGACTTCACTCCTACCTAGGGCCGCAGCAACCTACGAAACTCCCTGCCAACTATCCTCTGCAGCAAATTCTTAATAGTTTCGGCCCTCCCCAGTGCCGATCTAACGAACAAGACAAGTCACAAAGGTGTGCTCCTTCCTGCCCAAGCCCCAAACTTCTTCCTCGCAGACGAAGACAAGCCTCATACAGCAATGAAAAAGCGCGCCAGCCCGAAACAGTGCAATACGAGCGGCACGGATTCCAAAAAAACGTCCGCGAACAAAACCTGCATTTGCGGACGGGTCCAATGCTACTCTAAATAAGGACCCAGGTCTGAGGGTGCCAAGCCAAACAGACCCGACAGTGTTAATTCTCTTCGATTCCGGGCTAAGACTTTAGGGGGCTGGTTACCCTGTGAACAAAGACCCGTCTGTCCATGGGGAGAGAAAAAGGGAGGGTGGGTGCGTGGGGAGGGGGTTTTTATAGGCGGGGCAGTGGCTCGTGCGTGGGTAGTTACGTCAGTGGTGCTGGTGCGGGTGCACGCGAGAGGGTTCGAGGGCTTTCTCTGTGGCGTGGCGGCTGCTGGGGTGAGGCGCTGGTGCCGGGATCAGCCACGGCGGACTCGGCTGCAGTAGGGGGTAGCTCAGCTGCAGAGTTGCTACTTTGTACGGCTTTGGTTTTCAAGGAGAGCACGATAGCAGCTCATGGAGCCTCTTCAGCGCTCTCTCGACTTGTGGCTCTATCTCAGACTTATCGGCGTCAAACATCCTCACCGAGGAGGGCTTCACCATGCTCGGCTGGCTGAAATGATGGCAGCAAGTAGACTGTCATTACAGGACTCTAGCAACATCTGGGTGCAGAGGAAGATGCTCGAGCCTACAACTTAACCACCAATAACGCTGTATGTATGTATCTAGTTCCCAGACTTCCTGCTGCCGCAGCGCAAGTGACGATGGCACACTAAGTTAAGGGGCGTCGACTAGTCTACCTCTATCCCCCTCCTCGCTGCCGCGACAGCAATAACCCCTCGTTTATCTTCTACCTCCAGCGGCTGGATCCCCCTAGAGCTTCCACTTTCTCGCGCCGTGAGTCTGTACTGCACCAGTGCGCAGCTCGTGCGACGGCTCGCCGTCAGTGTCTTGCCTACGCCAGGCGGGCCGCACAGCAGCAGGATGATGCCCTTGCCCTTGCCCCTGCCCTTGCCCTCGATGTTGTCGTCGAACGAGGCCTTGTACTTGCGCTGGCTGAGGCTCTCAGTGAAAACGCGCTTCTATCGTCGGCGTACTACTAGTTTTTTGCGTACGCGCCCTCTTAGTAAGTCCAGCTCATGATGTTGACGGTTGTTGAAGCGCAGTGAAGGGGCTGGAGCCTAGGACCTGGGTTAGGTCGCGGCAGGTTTATGATTGGGGCTCGTCTCAGTCCGAGCTGACAGTAGTGCATGTCCCCTGCGCGGAATGTTTGTTAGCCTAGACGAAGCAGAGCAGAGTAAGAATGGGAGTACCTGTGGGCTGCAGGCTTCAGCGTGAGGCGGGAATACTTCTTATATGCAATTTGCGCAGGTCTGAAAACAAAAGCTGCAAGGGAGCTGGACTGTCGGCCTAGCAGCAGAGCGAACCAACTGGAAGGCTCGTGAAGGCAAGAGAACGCTATTGCTTCCACCCGGCGCAGGCATAGGCTCCTCGGCTAGCGGCACTAGCGCCGAATCTCAGCGTATATAAACGCCGTCCCCCCACACCAAACCTTCTCCCTTTCTTCTCCAAGACCTTAACGGACGATCACTCACACCCTTGGCCTTCTCTCCATGGCTTTGGCTGTCCAACAAATCATCCAAGATCAACTCGTGTGTTTGTCCCTACCGGCGCGACGGCATTCAAACTAACATCCATGTTCTTGTCCTGTGGACCTGGATGACGAGTGATTGTTACATTTTCTCTTTCATGTCTATAGATCTAGATAGAAATCTTCAGCTCTCTATTTCTCTTTCAAGTGATTTCCAAAGCCCCTGTACCCGCGATACCGTCTTCGCTGTTCAGTGACAATGCCCCTCGCTGGCGTGCAGCCGACCTTGCTTATGAGCTGCGTCTTCGGAGCAATGCCTGGCTTCGCAGGCGTTGATACTTGACGTCATCTCCGCTGGAGCCTACCTAGGTGTCTGTCTGCCTGCGTGACCTGCCGCGAGCTGTCACCAGCTATCCCCTAACCTTCTCCTCTCATGGCCCGGCCCCCATCACGCTCCCTACCACCAACACCACCACGCTTTACACATGCGTCCTTGCCTCAGAGGCTTCACCTGGCCGCTACTGGTCGAGAACGTCAAAGAAACTGTGCTCCAGCAAGAAGCCTCGCTCCACGCTCTCGCCGCACTCACTGCACACACTCCCTACTGGCATCTTGCGCTTTGACAAAGGCACGTCACACATCTTCCTCTGACCGACCATGACCTGATTGACATCCTGCCGCAGAGTACGATATCAGCTGCTGCCGGTAGTGGCCATCATCATCATCATCGTGTCCAGGAACATTGCCGCGATGCCAAACCTACGCCGCAGTTACTCAAGGACGAACTGTGGAAGCGCCTCCCATTCAACCATTACCTGCTGTTCGCCATCACGACCTCCTCACCCCGGGTACATCAGCCTCCCGTTCAAGTTCTCGCACAGCAAAGACCAATACGGATTACCACAACCTCTGCACCTCGGTCTCCGACAAAGGAGACAACACCCACAACCGCCTCCCCCGCAGTAACTACACGTTCCCTCTTAATCTCTCTTAGCATCGTTCCAGCGATACCAGGGCACTGCCCTCACTGCTCCAGCCAAAGTCAAAGAGTACAGAATGCGGGAATGGTAGTAACGACGACGACGCACCGGGCGCGCCGCGCGGACCGAGGGATTCTGCTTCCAGTTCCTTATACTTGACTGGCGCAATTGTTAACAAGAATGCTGGACGGAGAAGGAATTTTCGGATCGGACCGTAACGGTAAAGATGCTGGGGGTGGTATATTAACGTAGTAGAGGGATCTTTCTTGATGGAGTTGGTGAGGTGGGTGGCGAGCGCGCTGTCCCGTCTGGCAGCAGCAAACCCTCCACGCTGAACAGCTCCACTATTCTCGGCCTGTGCTAGTCTTCGTTTTGGAGTATTCGATGATGATGATAATATACATAATTTTCCCTTGTCCGCTACAACATGTTTCCGGTTCCTTGTGTAGTGACTATGAATACGATACGTGACTGCCGAGACAAATAACCTTTCCTTAGAAAAACCATCATCACAGCTTTTTTGGGGTGTATTAGGTCGAAAATTAGTCAATAATATGCATCATCAGTAAATTCTAGGCATCATTGCTGGTCAGGGCTCTCTTTGTTTCACGCTTTGTCCGTAAACAGTCTAACATCTACCGCGCGTTCAACCTCCAAGGGAGCCGGTACTTTTTAAGAAACAACTGTTGTTAAGGACGGCCATTGCTTTGAAGTGCTTTTGCAGGCAAATAAACAAACACCCCAAGCTGATAAAGTAGGATAAATGATTTGGAAGAAGATGGGGTTGATTCCACGGAACTACAAAGCGCGTCCTGACACCCCTCTCCAGCCTTTCCTCGGACCTCGACCGAAGCACCATCTAGACAATCTCTTTGTTTCCATCCACATAAGCAGCAGACGATACCCTTACACCTCTCCATAGGAGCTCTGAATCCAAACTGCGAGTTGACATAACCTTTAGTCCGTTGCCCCTCCAGCGCGTGCAGCGCCGTCGCATATCCGCAGATATCCAGCATACCCGCGCCGCCGCTATCTTTCTTTGTTACATCGGTGGGATAGGCCATCTATACCAGTGTCGCTTGTCCATATCCCGATGAGCTGTCGGATTGGGTAAGCGACGAAGGTCATGGACCTATGGTGAAGAAGGAAGCGGAGACAGGCTTCAACACTTGGCTCACCAAGTTTCCCCTCCGCCAGCGGCAGTCTCCGCACCTCGTAGCCAACGACGACGATAATGCTTGTGGCTAAGCATTGGTATGCAACCCCAAGACTCGAGCCCTGCACGGCATTGAACTTCCACACAGCAACTGCCGCCAGTACCGTTATCGGCGATGCCGCCGCGGTGAAGCAGCTCGTTGCTGAGCGGTCACTGTCGCTCCAGCAGCGCCAACACTCTGGAGAGGCCAATGGCGAAGATGATTGTGCGGACGGGGGACGTCGAGGGCGCTGCTCCATCATTGCCATTTACCACCACCACCACCACCACCATGACCATCATGACCACCACGAGATGCCGGATTTGTATGAGGTTAATCACCATCAAGGCGTGCGGCATGAAAGACTTAAGGCTTGGTAGTACCCGAAAATCTTGCTTGGACGGGCTCTCGAAGGGCACTTGGGTACCAAGGGGGCTTCGTCCATGGTCCATCTGTGGTGTACCACAGTGCTCAGAGAAGCCATCCGTATCGTCTGATCCTCTCCCCATATCTATTTTGTTGCGTTGTACTCTCCTTGGCCCTAGTGAACAGTCAGTGACAGACTGAAAGGGTGCAACTGCCAGTGGATTGGAGTCGTAGGGTCTCAGCCAGGGAGGACGTACCTATAGTCCATGGTTACCAGCGTTTGCAGGCGCTGCTGTCAGGGAACATTCAGTACTTTGCTTGCCGCAAGGCATCCGCCCATCTTGGAGCAGCCAAATCGAGCCTTTCATGGATTCTTGGTACGCCAGTATCAGGCACCGGGCATCTGTACAACTGGTCCCAAATATCATTGTTACCGAAAGCTGCCTCGCCGATTCATGCTCTTGTACCTCGCTATGTGACGGTCACGACTGCCGGGAAAACTAGTGATAACTCTTGAACGCAACGGTGGACTTTCGGCGTCGCAACTTCCAGAACGTTGACTCTCTTCCAATTTTCAATTTCCGAATCTCTTTCCAATAACTGTTTTCGCTGTATCGTCGTGGCTGATAGAGTCACAAGAGGATCACTTGGAGCTAGATTGCGGAACTCAGAGGGAAGGGAGATCGGTTGATGCGTGTCTTCGGCTTTGCTAGACAGGAATGTTCTTCTACATGGCCATCAGCGAGAGAACCTTTCAAACTTTGGAGGGAGGTGAAAGACCCAGGGCCGACGCGAACCTCTTGGTTGGGGCTTACTCAAGAGGCGCCCAGTCAAAAGGTCGCTGCTGCTTCTATGGCGAAGCCGATTGTGACGATGCTGGCTGGGACTGCGCCTCCTGGGGCCCAAAGGTTGCTGCCATTCGGTGCTGGATGCTTGATCTGCTGCCTGTGTCTGGTACATATCTACCAAACTGCCTCCTCGCGCACGCGTGCCTTCCTCCGGTGTCATGTATCTCCGGAGCAATGGCCGCAGCGACTTGACTAAGCAGTCGAGGCCTTATAGGCAGCGACTTCCTCCGGAGGTTCCTTCTCTCTTTCCTCCCACACCACACCACAAAAATCCAAAAAAAATCCAAAAAATCTTTGCGCATGCCACTCCTCATTCGAAATCCTTGAGCTCTGCCACCAGCGCCACATGAGCTGAACGTTTTCTGAATTCGAATATGCGTCGCCGTCTTCGGCGAGTGCCCGTGATCAATCCGAACCCGCGCAGTGTATCCGGACCCGCGCAGTGTATCCGGGATGCCCGATCCTATGAGTGCCGGCCCCATGGCGGCAGCCCCCACTACTGGCGTCCGGGGATCGCCCCGATTATGGTACATTGATGCTCTTTCTCATCATCTCTCGCAGTCAGCAACTAACAGCTCTCCACTAGATATTGTACATACTCACCACCATTCGATGCAGTTCGGAATGTGAGGTCTTTGGGCACCAAACCGGGACGCTCTCAAACTATATGTTGGCGGTGGAGTTGTTGTTCTTGGTGGATGCGATATCTATCAAACATATCAAATAATTTGACATCTACTAACTTTTTGTTCTTAATTCGATTGACCAAGTGATTAAAAACTATCTGACATTGCAGGCCCGGCTGGTTTCCAAGGCCAAAGCTTCTCTGTGTTTTCGCATTCCCCGGCCGAACTTCCACAGCTGAAGTTGCTGTCGCTAGGTGCGGGCTGGCGCAGCTGCCGGGTCAACCGGCTCCGAGAGTGCGAGCGGATTAGATCAGTCCCACACACCCTTCTCGCCAAATACAACCTACCTACCTACCTATCTTTCCAGTCCACTCAACCTCCTCCATCCTTCACCTCTTACCCGACTTCTTGCGGACGCAGCTGGACTTGTGTCTTGTACAGCTTCCTCTATTCTCCCTCACGTCCCTTCACTGTCGACAAGCTCTTCCACTGGTTTCCCCAGTGCGGACAGACTTACACTGTGTGGCACACTACCGTCGCGTCGGCTAGCCGGTTAAAGTCCATTGCTGTAAGTACACTCTCCCGCGTCATTCCTTACTGTCAACTATAGTACCTAACTCTTGTAAAAGGTTGGAAACCTCATGCCTGAAAGAATGAGCGCCAAAGACAAAAAGCGGACGTGCCCTGATTGACGGCAAGTCGCCTCGCTGCTCAATGAGTTGATACCCCACGCATCTCACTGACCACCTTAGACCTCCCCCAACTTAATACATTATGCTCTGCGCATCGCACAGCTTTCTCCAGAGCTTCATCCGCCACGTCACTTTACAACTCAGTGACTCTGACAGCGACTACATTCGGATTCATTTATGCGGCATGCCTTTAGCAGGTCAAACCTCATCTAGTTGCAGTGTCGACTTCTCTCGGAGGGTTCAAGTGAAGAGGAACGCCGACACTGTCACTAAAGGTATGTGTTTATCCCCCTCTTTCTCAACATAGCATAGCCCATCTACATGATGATTTCTCTCTCTGTAGCTCCTAACGGGTCACCTATGGTGTCCTTGTGACGGAAAAAAATTGTTACCATATATCGTCTGACTTCCCAACATCAACTTTTCACTACGATGTCTCTATCGTCTTTGGCCAGAAAGCTAATATCTGTCGTGGTTCGACCGCATTGAAGTAGGTACAATCAAACTTCATTCTCCAGCTCCAGCCTTCCAGGCACAACCTGTACCGATCCCGCAGCCTGGCCTCTTCCGAACGATGGCAGACGATGGTATAAGACAACCAGGAGTCAAGACCTCTGCAGACCTCTATGAGACATTGCAGGGAGCATTGGAAACGTTCGTAGAGAGGCATCAGATAGAGATTTGGAATTAATGTAACGATTTTCATCATCAAGAACTCCTCTATGCAGATCCATGATGCGCAATCCTGTTGAAAGAGCTTTTAGCACGGTAAGAATGTTTAAATTGACCCGTCATTGCCCTTGTACTGCATGGATATTTAATTATAGGACCTAAGATGCACGCAGCGCTCAACCAACACCTACTTGCTACGAGCGCTGCCTGCCATGTCCGGGATAGTTAAGTGCGATGGGTACTGAAAGTGCGCATGACGTGACCTGTTCAGCCGCGCTTGCCCTTGCACCGAAAGCTCCTCACTCTCAGTCTCTCTTCCACTCAATCTCTTCTCCCTCCCTCCACCTCTTCTGCCAGCAACAATTCTCTACTTCGTGACTCTGACAGCGACTACATTCGGATTCTCTTCTTCCCGTTGAACTCTGACGGCACACTGCCGTCTCCTTCTAGTTTGCGTCGTCGGCATATTTTTACCTAAGAACAATTCGGACCTCCTATGGTTGGGCTTAAGAGGCCCATGAGCCAGATCTCGTCTTTCTCTGATGGCCCTGCTGCCAGGAGACCCAGGAACGCGCCAAGCCCAGCTTTGGGCACTCTGATAGCGACTACATTCGGATTCTGGGCCTCCGGCCATGGTAAGCAGCCTATGAGGGGCTAGACATTGTCTTTCGCTAATGGTTATGCTGCCAGGAGGCCGCGAAACGCGCCAAGCCCTTCAATGTCTCTGGTCAACAACTCTCATACGCAGACATGGCCAAGAAACCCAAGCCCACTGTCGCAGTATGGCTCTTCAGCCAACACCTATCGACAGATGCCAGCATTCAACAATCATGCATATCAGATGGCGGCCCAGATGCATGCTCAGCAGATGTCCAACCAGTCTCCCCATCAGATGTCCATCCGCACGACTGACGTAGACATTAAGGACACTCCCTTCAACCCTGTTATTAACGCTACCACTGCAGGCGCTAGGCGCGAGCCGGGGAACCGCAGGGTTGGCAGTGCAGGCTTGTGCAGCCGCGCCAGTTCATTCGCTCCTGCACTTTCGGTCTATGCCACCGAGCGCTGCCTCTCCCCCACCTTTCTGTCCCTCACCAGATTATCCCGGTGTCAGCTCTTCCACAACTTCCAAAGAAACACCCGCCGGCCGCCAACACAACCTCTTTTTCAAATTTCATCTACTCTCTGACACACCTTGGTGACAGCTCGAGCTGTCGCCCCAGCCGTAGGCCCGCTATGCGAAGGAACCCACGCCAGTGCCCCGGGACAGCCACACATGCAACGGCCTGGCTGTTCTGGGGCCGCCTAGGGCCGCGGCCTGGGATAATGTTCGATGCATTTGCGCTACGGGCTCGGGTTGAGACAGAGGTACGTCGCTGGTTATCCTATACTTGGTTCTATCGGAATGGTATTGACATTTGCCTGCTTGTACAGCTCCCTAGAAGCCGCTCTGGCACAGACGTGGAGACGCACCTTTCGGCCTCGAGTCAATGGGCATGCTCGGCCTGCGAGCTGAACATCTCTCTCCAGCACACCTCTTATGCAATACCGGCCCGATGACGCTGCTTGTCAACATACATGGATGGAGTTCAGGCTCTTCACGCTGAGACTCATTCGCCATCTGTTTCTCAAGAACAAAACGCCATGGCCCAATGCATTTGGACAGTCGTTTCTCGGCGGATCATCAAGGATCAACTGGGAGGATCTTAAAAGCGGCATCCAGCCTTTCGGACTACTCAACGTCTCTTTCCTCAGTGACACCCAAGGAACACATTGGTCGAGTAAGCACAACTTGCAATGCTGTTAACAGACACAAGTACTGACATGTACAGGCTCATCTTTCTCGCAGTCGCAGCCGAACATTCATCCTCAAGAGCTTCCATAGCTGCAACTTTCTAATTCCACACCTTGGGCTTCTTCCCTCGACTGTCGTCAGTTCCAATTCAAGTTCTTTCTGCCAGTCTCCACGTCTATACAGCTTCAAGAATAGCGGCAAAGTCAACAGGTTATCCTAGAGGAGTCAGACCAAGGACGTTGGTGTGGATCGGCTGATACCCTAAGTAGAGGCTGTGATGTTACTCTTTACCATGTACGTAGATGCAGGAGGGCGTTAGCAATACAGGTCTTTGTTTCTCAGGCCCTCGGGCGGCTCCAAGTTTCAGTGACTGTGAATGTTATCGCTTTGGGTGCGGATCCGGCACTCAGCTTCGTCAATGTATGAGATCTCTTACCCTTTCAAGAGCCGCACTAACACCTTATCTTTAGTATGACCTTCAGAGCGCCAGACAACTACTCCTCGCGATAGCATACCTAGAGGTGGTCTATCTCGCCCCTCGCGCCGACCGCGGCCTTGTTCTTTCCAGTTTCTACCGCCGATCTCGGCTCTTCTAGCCTCCCCTCTCTTCGATCCTGACCTTTAAAGGCTGCGCCACCGCTAGTGGAGCTTCTACTCCCGCCCTCCATGGTCAGCTTGTCCGCAATGACATCCCGGCTAAGACGACACAGTGCGTCCGGAAGGAGAGCGCCGGAAATACCGCGGGAGGTTATCGACTCACAGAAGGAAAAGATAGGCGCCCTACTTCTCTCCCCCGAGTTATGGGCCCCTCTATCCCTCGACCCTGATCGCCGGCCCACCTGGCGGCGGTTTCGCGGTGCATCATGACGGGTAGTCGGCGCGGGAGGTCATTAGGGGCCCACGATGAGCTTCAGCTGACGGTCCGCTCGGAGCGGCACCGCGAGATCAAGGATGCCCCGGGCCGCAATGGGCGTGGAGGATGTGCAGCGTGCTTGCTTTGGGGTTGTTGGGACTTTGGTCTTCGCCTTCGTGGGCAAGGTTCCTCTGGGTGGATTATGGAAAGCGGGATACGAATTGCATTTCGGGCCTCTGGCCATTTCACACTTTCGCTCTCTCCGCTTGATTGTGGCTTAAGTGCTACTGCGTGGCCTTAATGCTTCTACATACGCTCTCGAGCATCTAAAGCCTACAACGTTGAGTATCTTCGCTGCTAAAGAAAAGTGTTCCGCATCATGAAACTCTTTACCGTGACCTCACTACGAATCATTTACAGCTTCCACAACGCCTTCTCTTTCGTGTTATAGTGGTAACGCAGCCGGTTCTTCCAACTTGACGCGCTGTCCCACCCATCGTCATACGACGATCCTCGCCGTTGTCCCTTGTCTTGGAACAAGCTGTCGCACTCCTCGCAGTCGAGACTGGCAACGTCGACAGTTAGGCTTTATGAATGCTCAGTTCCTCGGGCGCATGGCACTTTGGGAGACTTCGTTCGTAGTTGGCGGCCGTATGGCTGACACGCCGATACCAGGGCATGGTTTCGAGCACCTAGGGCAGGTTCGCATCGCGATGGCTGTTGAAGTCCTGCTGGTCGTGTTTTGAAGTTGTCGCGCGCTTCGGTTTCCGCTCCTGGTACTGAGTATAGCCGTCGCCTCGGGTAAGGGTGATGTGGCGGAATGGTGCCCTGAGCTTGTAGTGGCTATCTGTTAGGCCGAACTGGTTGGCGGTCTGGATCGTTGTGCGATAGTCCTTTGCTACATATCCAAGCTTTTGAGCGAACGGCGAAGGCTTGTGGGGTTTAAACATGTGGAAGTTGCTTGTTGCTAGCGAATAGTAGTGATGTTGAGGAGCGTGAGGTAGGCTCTAACAAGATCGCTGGTTGATCGAGTGAGCAGAGGAAAAGTAGTCCAAGTACTGCTGATGCTTGTTGCTGGCTGCACGTGCACGAGCTGTTGGTGACTCGTAACAGTCGCAAGATCGGCTGAGTCACAAGTAGGGGTTATAATTTTAGAAAGCGAGACCATCTTTCGTCCCTGGGGCTCACCCCCCAGGGACATTTGGTCAATTTGAAACGATACAGAGAAGATTAGCATGGCCCCTGCACTAAGGATGACACGCTTAATCAAAGAGAACTCCCGTTTTTTTTGGAAACTCGTGTGCCGGACTGGTCGTGTGTTCGAATCTCGGTGGCCCCCTCAACCACCTGCACTGCCTTTTTGTGCCAAACCTCTACCCTGTTATCGACCACCCTTGCAGCATCCCGCCCTGTCGGGCTATTAGACCATTAGTTCATGCTGGTTCTTTTGACGCTAAGCTTGCTCTCCATGTTGACTTTGCTTTTTCCTGCATTTTAAAGCGCCCATCCGCCTGCTTCTTCCCCGCTCTGCTCCTCCACGCCTACAAGGCCGCTTCCAGTCCTTAATTGCGATTCTGTGTGCGTCCAGATGACCACTCCTATGTTCTGTTGGAACAATCCACCATGTTCTCTTATTTTTTACACAATCAGCCAGCTTCGCTGTCCTCCTCGACGGGCTTTGTTGGAGCTGGAAAATGCTTTGTGGTATTCATGTGTTGATCTTTTCACAAAGAAGATCATGTTGTTCAATAACAATAGCTTTATCTCCGCAGACCTAGCCGCAGGCTGTTCATGGCCCTTTTCACGTATTTGAGGCTTAGTTTGGGTGGCTGGAGCCTGGATTAAACCAGGATGGAGACATGCATCTACGAGCCACAAATTTTAGACAGGAAGCGCAGGATAGTTTGTTAGGCTTGAGCTGCGAATCTCGACATGGGTATTCTAAATTACGGCTTCACGTTCAAAGCTCACTTAAATTTACCTGACAAGCTTGAAGGTATAAGAAGAAAAGGTGTATAGTTTCATCATAATTTCACAGTTTGCATAAAGAATCAGAATTATGTTCGGATCAGCGTCCGTCCAGTGTTTTCATTGCAAGAAAGCTATCAAAAGGCCGAACCATTACTGGCACCGTCTACTGCTTTGGGTGGATATTAGCCTCAGGACGTACAATGTAGCAAGTGCAGGGCTGGAAAACCTACGTACTCAAGTACCAGGGATCGTGGTGCGGTAATGCTAGCCTGCAAGTAGGGAAATCAAAGCATATGATCGAGGCAATCAGACATGCTCTCATCAGCATGTTCTGCTCTACGTACGAGCTGCAGAGCTAGATTCCTCGTCTACCACATGAAGCGCATGCGGCGCGGGAGTAGGTCTTGGCGATCCTCGAATACAATCAGAATACAAGCAAGAATGAAGATGACAGCGTAGCCTAGGAGGGGCAACACTAAGAGGATCAGGATGATCTGAAGAAGTTCTGGAAACATTTTGGTGGCGATGTTCTGGTTGCAAGACTGATCGGGTATCGTCGCGGGTAAGTTGTTTGCCAGTGATGGAAAGGTTGGGAGTTACTCTTTTATATCTCGATGGACAAATTAATTTCTGGGCATGTTAGTGGCTGCTTAAAACCAAGTAGTATTACCACAGGCTGATGCAAACTCTCGCCTTGTATGGGGTTTTGAGGAAGGACTCAGCTTTCTTCGGATCTGCCTCCTCTGTCAGTGATGAAGTCTTGGCTAGATAACCTATACCAGGACAATGCAGCTCTTACCTTCCGTCTCAAGGCAAACGCAGAAGTTATTTTACTGTTTAACTTGCCTTGGTACCTTATAGGGCCTAAGTGGCACGTCGTCGACAGTGGTGGGTGGGTTTCTGGAACAATGAAGCTCTTCGCAACGACAGCAGACCGAAAATCATATAAATGTGGATCCTTCTGATCAGTTGTAAGCAAGTACGAGGGAAATATCGGCGTTGGTGTTCCTTATCACGCGTTCACGCGTCACTGTCGGCTGCATGATGCGCCGACCTGAGCGCATCTCGCCGCCTGCCGGCAGGCGCGTCTCGCAGCACAGCGCGCCGCGCGCCGGTGCTCCTACCATTAGCAGCAACTGCAACGACAACTACATCCCCGGGCTCTCTCTCTCATCCACTCTCCAAGTTCCAGCGTCCCATATCTACTACCAGTATTGGCCTAACCACTCCCACGCCAAGGTACATCAACAAGGTCTCAAAGACTCGCCTCTCCTTCCCAACCACAGAGATCTGACGCGGGTGCTTCATTCCTCACAGCCTACGGGCTTGGCCCCGGGCCATGCGCCCAACTTGGATGACGACCCTTACGAAGCTCTGCGGAAGCACCGCGAGCCCCCACAATCGCCGAAGCTCTTACTCCCAAGAGGCCCTTGACGCAACTTCGCCACAAGCCTTGGGTTCCCTCTTCGCAGAACTTCTCGCCTACTAAGGTCCAGGAAGAGGGTGACGTCAATGCGCCGCGGCCCTCGCCTGAGAAGTGTCGCAGCTTCATCAGCACTGCTCGCAGAAAGTCAATTCTCGTCCGAAAAGACTCGGATACTCCTGCGGCAGATGGAGACAAGACTCCAGACTCGCCCAAGGTCTCCCGCAGGGGCATGGCCCTGATCAGCGACAACGACCCCTTCGCGGACGACATGATGAGCTTGGTCATGCGCAGCGAGGTAATGCCGGGTATGGCGCTGGAACCTTTGACATGGCGAGCGGCTTTCTGCCGGAAGGCGGCGAGGAGGAAGTCGAACAGAAGCCTTCCAACATTACAAGTTCGTAAGTCCTATTGAACTACCGTGAGAGAGAACGCTTGTTAACAATCATGTTCATAGATTTTGGCCTTTGCATGCCTACTGTCCAAGACCCGTCGGTCGCAGGCATCCTGAAACACAAGGCACGCAATGGAAAAGTTCCCCCGATTGGGCTGCTAGGTGGCTGCACAATCGTTTGTACTTTATGAACGACGTTGGCCGTTCCTTTTACAGAAGACTGGAAGCTGCATAGAAGGTCTGGGGAGGAATTTAAAGCAAAAGTCTGGGTGCTCACTCCACTGGTTTCATGTACTTCTTTGTTGAACACAACATGGTGAGGACTCGATCCTCGATTGTTTCTGCGCAACGTAGCTATGCCACAGTACCATCTTAAGTGAGCCACAGCATCCTGGGTGCCCTGCTACAACACACATCGGGTTCTTAGCCAGTGAAACCGTGGAGTTCAACCGTCTGTTTCGTAGCTTTGGGAGTTTGCAAGTATGGCGAAGATGCGCTTTAGGAAGATCGATCGATAAAAGGCATTGTTAGTAGACAATGTTGAAGAACATCTAATTGCCACGCGCCTCCATACTCAATCACGAAGGCTTCACACCACACAGAAGGGTAGACAAAGAAATCTTTATAGCAATTGTAACCCTCTACATTACAAATGTACAAATGTGACCCGTGGCGGCAGAGGAGTTCTTTGGGGCGGGGGACCGGGGACGGCAATCAGGCTCGAGTCTCCGGCCTTAGCCAGTAAGGCTCGAGTCTCCGACGCCAATTCTGCTGTGCCAGGCTGAAGCCCTATTTTCAATGCCAGAGTTAGATGCAGATCGAACTCAATGTAAGACGAGCTGGCTGCTCACCCACAAGTATGACCAATGGGCAGACCCACCGCCAACATAGCTTGGGGAAGCTGAGGGTCTCCTCAGCAAAGGATTTCCGAATCCTCTTCGAACGACGGATCTTTGCCATCCGCTTATGGTTGGGCAGCCTGTGTGCCGACAGTCGGCGACTGTTGCTGGGGTGCAATTGGCTGCTGTGCCTGCGCGACAGGGGGCAGCCCATGGGCCTGCTTGGGAGTGGGGCCAAGTGCCCAGATGGTTGGCGCGGCGCAGGAGGGAGAGAAGTCCGGGGTTGCTGGGTAGGTGAGTGCTGGGGAGGTTGCGTGCGGGTCTTCTAGCAAGGCCTTCTGTCAGTCCAGTGTAAAGCAATCAGTGTAAGGGTTTTACGGTCGCACCCCGTGCCGAAAGGTACTGCATACCAAATATCTCCTGCAGCAGTTGCTGCAGCTGCAATTGCTGCTGCATACGGCTGCTGAAAATGCTGGTGCCGGCGCTGCCGGCGCTGCTGGTGCTGGTGGTGATGCTGTCGCTGCTGTTGCTGCTTGTTAGCCAGCAGTGCTCTTCGAAGGATCGTCAAGGTGACCTGCTTAGGGGGTAGAAGAAGGGACTTGCCTCGGTGCTATGGGAAAGGGGGTAGTCTGCCGTGGTGCGTGAGTGAGCGGAGGAGTGTGCGAGCTGGTAGAAGATCAAGAAGCTACCAAGGCTGTCGTCAGAGGAGTTGCCTGTTAGCGCATGCCATGTACGTGCGCGCAACGGACCTGCCAAACCCGTCAGTCAGACGCCACCCGCGCGCAACACCACCCTCCGACAATCACCATCCCACGCCAGCCCCCCGCGAGCTCTCAAGCTCTACGTCCAACAAGGCCATCTACAAGCAACGCGTCGAACGGTCCTCCTCTCAGACCCTCATGCCATCCATGCACGACCAGGACTTCCTCAACCGTCACCAGCTCCCATGCCAACCCCTTTCCGGCAAAACGCCATGCGACAACCAACAAGCACATCCCCAACGCCTCAAGGCCACTGTGATGTTGGAGCTGTTCGTCCCGATTTCTGAGTCTCATCAATCCAGCGAGAGGTTTCCATAGCAAGTGTTCGTGCAGTGAAAGTTGAGAGGTAAGGTTACCCACCAGGCTGCTAGCCATTGCGACGCGATCAAGCCCCAACACCAACCCAACCCTCCCGCTAACGTGTTAGCCAAGGCAACAATCAACCAATTGTTCTCACAGCACCGCCTTGAGGGCCGCGAGCGGCTTCAGAGGAAAGCGACGCACCCTGCATCTTTCATCCGCTACGATAATCCTCCTCCGGACTTGCTTGCCTCACCATGAAGCGCATACTATCAGTCGGAACAACGGAACCGTCGACGCCTTTCAGATCCTACGCAAGGATCGACTTGAGAAAGATCGAGGTCACTGACGCTTCTATGGTTGATCCGGTGAGCTTCTTGTGCCGCCTTGGTCCTATCCAGGATCGGGACCCCATCGTTTCACTACGTCACCAGCTGCAATGGTCTCGCGCTAATAGTTCAGCAGGTTGCTACATAAGCAGACTGGAATGTGCAACGCGAGCTGTCGAGCCAGCTTGGCACTTGCCAAGTGATCCTCGGTCAGTTGGCGTTGAGCTCTGAAGCTTGGTGCCAAGTACCAAGCAGACAGCCAAGTGACAGGGGCGCGGGATGGAGCCGAAAAGTCTCCTTGAACATCATTCATCACGGCCAGACTTGCATCCGCGAATCGATGCTCGCCGAGGGCGCAGGGGATGTGTTCCGTTCACTGTTGCTTCCAGAACGCGTATGCTCAATGCGCGATGATCCGAACACAGTGCAGGTCGTACGGTAAGTTCGTAACAGGCTATGAGGCCTCCCCGACCCCGCGAAGCAGCAACTAACTTGGAGTCAGGCGACTTTAGACTCACCACATTGCGCACTCGAAAGCTCACTTCATTGTCTTCTACCAAACTGAGATCACAGCACACCACGACTGCTTACTTGAAGGCGACTTCGGTTTGGCTCGGGCGCTTTCGGTCTCCCATGATTGAGTGGAAGAAATCAGAACGACACCTCGATCCTCGCTTGGGAACCCTCACATCATATTCGACAAACTTTGGTGCCATTGTTCTGCGTGTGCCAACTTACTACCTAGCGACTGACCTTGGGAGAGTCCTCAGGTGCGCAACCATCTGATGAAGGTGTCGTCCTAACAACCTTTGAGCTCAGACTCCGGTTGGCCCATTCGCTCGCTATCCAACAAGGGGCAAACCGAACTACGAGACAGGAGTGCTGCACGCCGCGGCTTCGCAAGTCTTCGATTCGAGCTCGGAAGGTATCCTGCAGCAACAACTTCGACCCCTAACCCCGACCGCATTGCGCGAGAGCCGAGGATATGCCACTACGAAGGCGAAGATCCTTCCCGTTGGGTATGTTTCATACACAGTGAGAGTGAGGTCTTCAGAAAGACCGAAAGACTCGAGAGGTGTTCCATCGCATGCCGGAAAAGCCGACTATCATTGGCGGTCTTGCTGGTGCAGCTCCGCAGAAATCCGTCTCGACGGCCCAAGCAAAGACTATGTCCTCACCGCAGGCTAAGAGACAATGGCTGCCATTTGTGACCTTGAAGGTATGTGATTTCCAGGACTCCATTAGCTCCGATTCTTACTTTGAATGACCAGGTTTGCCCAATTTTCCGACAGCTTCAGGTTTTCATTGACATCCTGGATGGCAACAAGCCCGCATGATGGCATTCGAGCTTCTTTAACGATCAGCTTGACATTGGGCAGAGGCGGCCAGCATGATCTTCCCATAGCTCGATGCGCAGCCGAAATGCATCAAGACGGCATGCCGCGGAGGAGTCCATACTTCTATGGACGGAGAACCAGCTCCAAAGCCCCACTTGAACACCCCTTTGGGGCTCCAGCTCGAAAAAGCGTCGACGATCACTGCAGACTCCACTTCTGGCCGCCCGGCACGCCGATGATCTCCAACATCATAGCGAACGGGGCTGGCTCCAATTGGACGCTTGCACAAGGTCAGGAACATGCCGACGACAAGCAGTTGAGAAGCCACAAGATCATCAAATGTCAACCATCGGCGGCAAGAACTCCGAGGCCAGCACCAAGCTGACAAACTGTAAGTATTCACCTCCTCAATGATGAGACATGCTGAGATTTGGGTGACAGCCGACAATATTGACCAGCACTGGCCAAGGGTCAGCCTCTCCTCGAATATTGAGAGCTCCACTTGGCGAGAAGCCACAGCGAGAAGCATGATGTCGACCACCAGCACAAGACTTGGTTGCCAGCCCATGGGATATGCGGCATGCCAAGCTCCTTCGACAACCACTTTGGCAGGCTTTGCTTCGAGGGGCCAACGACCGAAGCAGACGAGAAGCCACAATATCAGTATGGAGCTGACCAGCAACGCACCACAATGCCGCCGTGGTTCGGAATTTGAAGGCAGACCACCCGCACGCAGCCACCGGCTTCAGGGGCCAGAGAGCACATTCCGCCGATACCATGACGCCGCCGTTGTCGGGGTCGATGGCTGGGATGACCACCAACTTGCCCTCGGAGATGACGCCGAGGAGGACATCCCATCGCCGCCCCTGTCTCGCAATCATGCACCTACCGTGTCAGCTTTCCCAGAGGTCCAACATTCAACATAGCTGGCAGGGGTATGTACTTACACCCGACAAGATGCAGTATCCTATCTCCGGTCTTGCCTTTGGTCCTCGGTATCGAGACATGCATCGATCAAGCTGGAAGGAGGGTGATACAATTGACAGGTTCGGGGTCAATGAGCAAGGTAAGACATTCAAGACCAGAAAATGATGATGATGATTGAGTATGCTGATTTTCAACTCGGTATAGGTCCAGACTCCCACCCATCACTTTGCCATGGATCACAAGCAAACACCTCAGACAGACCCAAGAAGTTTTCCTACCTACCCTCGTCACTGGTCCGACACTTCCATCCACAGCCCACAACCTCAACGCCCAGATCTGATCCACCCGAGACATTTGTCGCACCGGTTGCCGAGCAGTTGGGTTGTGATGGTGCTGAAGTCTGAAAAGTCGGAGGTGAGATTGATCTTGGCGACATGCTGAATACCGATGCTGTCGTAGCTGATGACTGTCGAGAAGTTCCGCCGCCGCTGGTGTTGCCGATGGATAGTGTTGTGGTTGTCGAGTCGAAGGCGTGCCGAGAAAGAGTAATGATAATAGGGGTAAAGATAGAGAGGTAAGAATGAAGTCAGGGGGTAATAATAATGGGTAAGAATATACGCCAGAGGCGGATCATTGCTGACTCAAAGGAAACAGACATAGGAAAAAATCAGAACCAAAGAAAGAGAATGAGAAAACAGAAAGACTGAAAACAAATTCCCACTGAGGGTACTCGCAGAAACACAAGAGACAAAAGAATTTCCCACTGAGGGTACTCGCAAAATCAAAAGACACAACGAAACTTCCCACTAAGGGTACTCGCAAAAGCACAAGACGCAATGAAACTTCCCACTAAAGGTACTCGCAACAACACACAATGAAACTTCCCATTGAAGGTACTCGCGAAAACACAAAAGCACCAATGAAATTTCCCACTGAGGGTACTCGCAAGAACACAAGAGAAGCAATGAAATTCCCACTGAGGGTACTCGCGAAAAGACACAAAACAGAAAACCAACGCAAAGAAACTTCCCACTGAGGGTACTCGCGAGAACACAAGACAAAAGCACAAAGCACCAAGGAAACTTCCCACTGAGGGTACTCGCAACAAAGCACAATGACTGAAGAAACTTCCCACTAAGGGTACTCGCAAAAAGAAAGATGTGAGAGCCCACCCTCCCACCCGAAAAAGAACAGAGAAACTGAAATGACACAAGGAAAAGAAATCAATGACAGACTTCCCACTATGGGTACTCGCAAAGGAAAATGTGAGAGACCACCTCCCACCCAAGACAAACGAAAAGACGAAATGACTGATCAATGATACAGAGCTTGAAAGGAACTTCCCACTGCAGGTACTCGCGTTGAAAAGAGAGAGTATGAAACTGGTCAGTACTTACTCTTACCCACCCACCCATCCATTGATGGTGAGATGATGCTGATAACATCAGGAGATTAAAGAAGCACACTTTGACAGCAGAGAACACGAACATAGTCACCAAGAGCAAAGAGAGGTGCGGAAACCAACTGCAACCATCGGGACGCGGAGAGCCACGCCACGAATGGCAACATGGAGTCTTCTTGAAGAGACGGAAGAACCATTTGGAGAGTATGAAAGAGATCAAGACATGCTTTGCAGGACTGAGACAGCACACTCCGTAAGCATGCTGTGGAGTGGCATGGAAGATGTCGACAGATGAAAGAGCAAGGAAATTTGACTGGATGTGGGAAAAGGACGAAAGAGCAACGTTGAAAAAGCTTTTGAGGTGAGAGATTGAAGACCGGAAGAAACAGGACGAAAAAAATTCGGCGGACTCGTCGAGGACAAGGTCGCCTGCAGACCTCGAAGTTGTTGAAACCCCGGAGGCAGGAAATGATCACGCCGCTGATGAGCGGCCTGGTGAAGAGCAAGGGAAAGCAACAGGCGAAACTACAAGACGTTAGAAGGCATGGAAGAGGATTGAGGGGTGAGAGTGATAATGCGGAGTACGAACCTGGAAACATGCAGACACCCTGCCCTGGACTCACGACTCTGACCTCACCGGTATCGCATGTCGAGGATCCCATCCGTCGAGGAACGCACGGCCGATGGGTCTGGCACATGGTCAGACCAGTCTCATCTCTCGCATTGTTGAGGCCTCCGGTCTTGTCGACATTGCATCACGTGGTCAGGGGTTGACTGGATGAGCGTGTCAACATGGATGATCGGTCAAGGAGTTTCGAATCCCCTGAATGATGGTCACATGTCGGACATCCCATCGACCAAGGCCTAGACAAAGTCAGCGTGGAAGTGAGAGAGGACCTTGAGGTCATCATCACTTACAAGATTGAGAAGCCCACGGGCGGCTGAGGCTGCTGGTCCGTTGGATGATGGCCAAACATTCTTTGATGTGGCTAGTTCATCATTGCCTGAGGCTGCCTCACCATGGTGGTGTTCAGCTCGATGCCTTGGCCACCCCACCTGCTGAGGTCGAACTCCGTCGTCTTGATGTCCTCGAAGCCGAACCTCTTGTACACGGGACGTCCAGCCTCGGTGGCTTCCAAGTATGTGATCAAGCCGGCCTTGTCAGCGCGCTCGAGGCCCCAGCGAAGCAGCATGCCGCCAGCGCCGCGTCCTTGATGGTTTGGGTCGGTGATCAGGAGGCTGAGGACTGTTGGTAGCGAGGTTCGAGTCAGCTCATGTCGTCAACGGACCGCCTGCCACGCCACGGGCAGACTGAAGTCGGAGGGAAGATGATCTGACTTACAGTAGTGAGGCTTCTTGCCCAAGGCCTTACGCCCGGCATTGAGGTATCCGAAGAACTCTTGGTGAGCCTTCTCGTACTGCCTTTGCTCCTCGGCAACCTGGATGGGCTCGTCAAGCTCAGCGAGCTGCTCGTCCGACCGGCCTTGGTCATGGATCTCCCACTTGGCGCAGGCCAGCACGTCGCCCGTGTCCGAGTCGACGACCTTCAGGTAGTGAACGTACGGCTTTGACGCGAGGGTCTTCTCGATCTCAGGCTGAGGGTGAGGCCCAAGACAGAGACCGACACCTGTGGAGCCCAAGGCAGCATCCGCGATGGCGACGAACCTCGAGGCGTCGGCGTCGGTCAGTGGTTGCACTTCGAGGGGCATGGTGGTGTGCTGCGAAGAAGATCGAGGGGCGGATGAGAGGTGGACGAGGGTGGGTGGAGGAGAGGTGAAGGGGGGAGGGCGGCAAGCAGAGTGCGGCGGAGGGTTGTGACTGCCTGCTGGAGAATCGTCAGTCGCTGGCCGGCAGCCGGCTGGCCTGAACGCCTGGTGGAAATCACGGCAGGGCCCACAGTTTCTCCGCGTCCTGGCCGGGCCTACGCGTCTTGGCCTCTCAGGGCTCTCGATACGCATGCACCGCCATCACGGCGTCCAAATCCACCAGCACCTCGTTCAGACGGAGCAGCACGACAGAGGGGCGCCTACGAGGAGCACCAAGGGACGAGCTACTGACGTAGGCGATGCCAGACGCGTGCCGCGCTGATCTGCGCCAGGGGCGGGCCTGATCGCCAACCCCGCGTTCCGCCCAAAGCCACGACCCAACGCTATCTCAGCCACTCCCGCAGAGCCTGCACAACGTCTACAACCACCGGTAGACCCTTAAGTCGAGGGTTATTGAGGTTATACGCGTCAATGGATGGTCTTGACACGGCATTGGGCTCAGGGGCAAGGGGGTTGGGGCAGCCCGTCGCGGCGAAAGCGCCCTTCGCTGAGACACTCCTCCTAGGCGGCGCTTTCACGATGCTAACCATCCAATCACCAGGGGTCAATCCGCAGGCCCTACCCCAGGGATCTACAGGTCCCACTTTGCCTTTTGAAGCTAATGTGTAGCTTTTAAGAGCTTTATGCGACGAGAGTCACCAAAGCCGATTAGAACGCGCCCGCCCGGGGATGGCAAGAGCGGGTGCATTCATTCACTACCACGAGCAGAGGCCGGAGCGCGCGGACTGAAGATGCCCACCGTCTTTAAATTTGGTTTTGCTTGCCGTGCCAGGGGCTTCCTCGAACAACCTTCAAGCCTGCGACTTCATCCAGCGTTCATCCCACGACAACCTCTCAAAAGCTCCAAACCAATCTCTCCACCACACAAAGGTACGCCTCTCCGCCTTTGAATCGCTTCATCCGCTGCCCTCGCACGGTAGCTAACAATCTCTAGCAATGGCTGCCACCAACGCCATTATCCGCTTTGCGCAGCTTCCCGTCTTTGAGGCGGCGCTCCTCATCTGCTACCTCGGATGCAGTTTGACGGCCCTTGAGCCTGTTTTCTACGATCCCGCCCTCTTCAACATGGTCATCGTCTTCATCCTGGAGACGTTCCACGTCACGGTCATCCCTGTCGCCGACGGTATCTACCTCACCGTCAACTTCTTGTCTGCGGCTGGCGCCGACTATCACCCTTTGTCGCCGCTCGCCTGTTCATTCCTCCGGCTCAGTGTGCAACTTTTCGCGCACCTTCGCAATGTCACCCTTCTTATCCCTACGCGCGAAGGCCTCTTGTCTGAGGAGCTCTTGACTCTTGCTCAGCAAGCCAAGTTTCTGGACACCGAGCTCCCTGGACCAGCGTTGCCGCCCGGCGTGCCCGGCTTCATGTTCCGCCGCATTTACGAGATACTCAGGGCCTTCCCCAACGATACTGAATGCTGGAACACAGCCTGGCTCATGGAGTCTCCGAAGCTGGAGCGCAAGTTCAAAGAGCACTACGCGAGCAAAGTCTCAGACTGGGTCGGCGTCCTGATTGACAACATGAACAAGCCGGCTATCCAGACCATGGTCCTGCAGTTCCAACATAACAAGGACGGTTTAGGCCGTTCCATCGGAGCCGACGGAATGCTGGTCAACGACGTCCGTGAGGTGATCTGGGCCCGGGCCGGCTGGGTCCTCCCGGAGGCCGACACTGTTGTCCACTACTTATAGATGCGGCCGACTGCTTGACGGAGACACCACCCTTGGGCAGTCTGAACATTCAGCTGTGCTCTGCTTGACGCGAGCATGAGGGTTTCATCATTTCATGGGTTTGGATCATTGAAGGGCGGAGGAGACGTGATCTGCTTGATGCGAGCTTACGGATGTCTGACTTTGGATCACGAAGAGCGGAGGAGATGCAAGATGAGCCCAAGATTTGAGATCGAGAGACGACATTCTGTACATTAGATTCCTTGATGACGCACATACTAGCGGCTTGAAGCCATGATAGAAACCAGCCTGGTTGCGGTGGCAGGCTACGGATTAGACACCATGTAATACCATTCTATCACGTGCACTACCTCACCTTGAGCGATGTCGTTCCTCCTACATTGAATCCTGCGCATCAATGTCCCCTGCAATGCGCGATTGAGAATGCACCGGCCCTCCAAGCCCGCCTCTGTGCACACCACGCACGTGACGTCACCGCGCACCCAATCTCACGCCGCAACGCAACGCAACCACCACTAACAGCACAACGCCCATCCCTCAAGCTCCCCAGAATCAGACTCCCCACCCCCCAAACCCTCTCCCCCAACTTCTCCCAAGAAAAACAAAAATTCCCCCATCACGCACTACACTCTCTCTCCCCCTCCCCTCCCCCAGCCGCACAGCCGCACCTTAGCACAAGCACGACCTCCCAAACGCAAACGAAAGCGCACACCCCACCCCCCGCCCCCTCCAAGCCCAGCCAGACGTCCAACGTTGCGCGCTCGCTGACAGCAGCGCGGCTTACCCGTTTGCGCTAGCGTACTCCCAGCCGAGATTCTATCGTCAAACATCGCGCGGCCAGGTTCGTCGTTTGCCCGGGCGCGAGGGTTGCGCGAGCTTGTGCGAGCTTGAGCCGGGGCTGGGGGTGGGCTACTGGGTGTGAGGCGCGAGAGGGCGCGACGCCCGCCAGGCGCCAGGAGGCAGCAGGCTCCAGGCAGCGGCGGCTGCCCCGCATCGGCGTCTGCATCGACTTCCTTCCACATCCACATCCGCGTCTACACAGCAGCGCACACACTCCCTACCATACCATGTGAAGCCGCTCGCTCGCCCGTGCTGTCCTACTTGTGTCCAGCCTACTTGTGATCTGTCTACTCTGTACTTGTGTTATCGGCCGCCCCGTGTGATGTGGAGTGCAGATCCGTGACTTGGGCGCGTCTACAGCCCTATGTCAAGCTGTCCTTCGACACGTTCACGCCTACGCTCACGCCGATGGTCGGCGCTGGGCAAAATCTGCGCGTCTACTGTCTACTTGCCTAGATACACGTCCTTGTCGGTCAATTGTTGTGCTTGACAGTCTTGTCGCTCGAGTGTTACGGATGAGCTTGCACGCTTGTCGCGTCGAAGTGCAGCCACAATTGCAGTGGCTGAGCATCACAAGCCGCAATGGGGGAGGGGCACGGCGCCGCAGCAGAGACCCTGAAGATCGCCGCCCAGCCACAAGCCTGAAGCCAGCAGCCAGCGGACGTCCGCCTCGGGGTGCCGCATCAATGGAAACAGTCACAGTGTGAATGAAGACGCCATGTCGCTTTCAATCGATTGAATTCAAGAGCTAGCCATCAAGTCGCTAATATACTGACAGCATCTTGGCTCCGATGCCATGCCATCCTGTCCACATGTCCATCCAGCATCCATTCTCAGGTATCCGTCCGGTGGGTCAGGGGCTTCGGCGACGCCGGGGCGTCATGTTCGTGACATCGTTTAGGCTGTGAGCGAGAGGGTTAGCCGTCTGGTCTGATGGAGGGACGTCAATGGGATGAGAGGGACAACGTACTGAAGACGAAGCGGCCGTCCTGGTTCTCAATGCGCTCGGCAAGGTTGACGTCGCGGGCCTCCCAGTTGCCCTCCTCGGTGCGGAGCTCGCAGCGGAGGACGGGGACAGCTCCGCCACCCTCGATGGCGTAGTGGACGTTCTGGCAGGACTGGGAGAAGTCGCGGTTGTCCCACTGGATCATGCCTGTCAAGGGGTCATTAGCATGCGTCGTCGGGAGCGAGGGGTGAGACGAGAGGAAAGCATACCGTCGGCGTTGCCAAGGCAGTGGTCGAGGTCAATCTCGGCGTCGACGAGGTCGCCGTTGACGTTGCGGAGACGGGCACGGAGGATGTGGTTGTCCTCGATGCGGATATCCTCGCCGGAAAGGTGGAAAGACATTGTGGATGGTGTGGGATGGGGGAGTTGTTTGGATGGAGAGTGAAGTAGAAGCAGGAGTTGGACTGGGGAAGAAGCGACGGCAGCGGTGGTGCTCCGCATCTTAAATAGGCGGGCGAGGGGACGTCACGGGTGCGTAGGCCAACGACGTAGCTTGGAAGGAGCGGGCTTCAGGGTCCTGCTTGCCTGCTCCGCTGACGCCATTCGCCAGTCTGAGTGGCCGACGCAACAGGACATCACGGTTGCTGGCAGCCCCTGAGCTGCGTCTGGAGCTTGGGCGCCCGACTGCGCTGGTCCAATCTATTTGGAGAACGTGGGCTGCCCAGATCGATGCCGAAGAGGGCCCTCCGACCCGCTTTTCTGAGGCGGGCTTGCGCTTGTGGGGGTTGGGGAGCTTGTGAGAGCTCGTGGGCAGTCGACGGCGATTATTGGCGTGATTGGCCGCCAGCCGGCGCCTCTGACATCTCTCTCACCCCTCCTTCACGGCTCCCGGCACCAGGCGCCAAGCCTGTCGCGCGGTCGACGGCGGCAAAAGCGGTGTGCGAAGGACGGGCGGGAAGGATCACGGGCTGGCAGAAGGAGGCGTGCGACGAAGGATACGACTACGGTTCCCACCGCGGGGCGACGATGGCAATCTCGAAAAGGGCGGATTCGCAGCTCAGCCTTCCGGAATTCGCGGGCGAGCTGGCGTGAGGGGGCCATTCCAGGCAGGGCGGCAAGCTGTGGTGGGGTGGTGGTGAGGGGCAGCGACCCACATGAGCTTGCGCGCTTGCCCCGCCTGGGCCCTAGACCCTCTGGACTTGCCCCTCCTTCTGGTCTGACCGGTGCTGAGGCAGCTGCACAGCCAGTCCGCAAGCCGCAGCCCGGGTGGCGTCGCGACATGACGAAACGCGTTTCATCAACTATGCCACGTCTCTTGTTCTCTCTCGTATTCTCGCGTCTCTCCTACTGCCGCCCACCACCATCGGCACCCGTCGCGTCGCTCAGCTCCTCTTCCAGCACGCATCGCATGAAGATGGTCTCCTCCAGCGTCGTATCGTAATACTTCTGCGTCTCCACGAACCCGCTCTGCGTGTACAGCTTGATGGCTCCCTCCATGTTTGGCAGCGTGTCAAGCAACACCTCAGCATAGCCCAGCTGTCTCGCCGTGTCCAGTATCCCCTTGACCAGCTTCTTCCCGACCCCCGACCCTCGACCTGCCGGCCGCACATACAGCCTCTTGACCTCGGCGATGCGTCTGTGAGAGACGCTGGTGCTCGAAGCGGGCGTGATGTCGCGGAGAGCAATACAGCCGACAGTCTCGACGTCGAGGGGTTCGTCGTTGCCATCTCCAGCACCCATTGGCGCCGCTGGGCCAGAGGAGCAGACCCGGTACGAGCCGCTCGATGAGCCACCGAGACCGGCCGACGCACCATCAACGCTAGTAGTCGACGGGCTCTCGCGGACCGTCGTCCTCTGCTGTGTTCCTCGTTCCAACACCGCCAGCAGTATCTCCCCTCCCTTCTCCGGCGAGTACTTGCCAGGCAAGCCCGCGAGCTCGTCTTCGAACGATTGAAACGACAGGTCTATGTTCAGCCACGCCGTATACTCCAGAAAGAGCGAGCGGGTGCTGGCGATGGCGTCGGGCGTGCGGGCAGGGACAATGGCGACGCTCGATGGCGGAGCGTTGACCTTGAGGGTCGCTGCGGTGCCGTCGCTCGCTCTCATGGCTTCTGCGGGCCGAATGATGTCGACAGTCGGGCTGAAGCGGTCGCTCTCGCTGGGCAACGCTGTGTGAGCACAAAGAGACCGACATCGTGGGTTCTGGGCACCTACTTGCTGCCGCGGCAATGACAAAGGGAGTCGCAGGCTGATCGAGCGGCATCTCGTGCGCTCGGTGAGACGACGCTTGAGAGCAATGACGCATGCACCAGCGCGCCCTACGGTTGATGACTGCTGCTCGGAGTAGATCGCGAAATCAGCGCCGAGTCACGTGAGGTGCGGCCGAGAACGCGTGGCGTGCGATACCTGTCATCCTGTGCTGGTTTTTGTCGGATTCCAGTCTCTTCCAGCTCGTTCCGCGCCTTTCTGGGCTTTTCTGGGCCCTTTGCGTCTTGCTGGCATGTCATCCGGTGTTCCGAGTTCGTCCCAACAAAAATCACGTGATGTGTTCCACGACTGCAGCTCACGAGACTGCTGTTGAGGCGTGAATATTGATGTACCTACTGTCAGAACAACAGGCTTCCTGGATCAAGCATCTTACGCTTGTGTATAGCAGCTGCGGAGTTCTACGACTGCAGCTCCTCATGCGTGCCCCAGCTTGCGGTCTCATGATCCACTGTCAGAGCAACGTGCTTCTTGGATCAAATATCTTCTGCTTGTGTACAGCAGCTACGGAGTTCTTCCAGGACAAAACTCCACTCGCTAGCTAACGCCATCCCCTTGTCGGAAGCCAGGTAGGTACTTTTCATGTCGCCATATTTTCTCGGCCAATGGTCTTGGTTGAATCTTTCACCAAGTCCAATCCGCTCAAGCGGTGCCGAATCAGGCGGTCTTGTCACGGTTGAAGACAGCGATACTTTCTTGGCTTTTGATACCTCTTGCGAGGTACGCCTTGACCGTAGCGGACAAGGAGGTTTGTAGTGGGGAAGTAGGTGGATGACCGACCTTGAATTGAAGTGTGCAGGCTCTTGACGAGACTGGGTTGCTTTTGCCTGAGCTGACGATACCATGAGATATAGGTTTGCGGCCTGGTGCTTGTGGGGCATCACTCTCACCACTGATGTCTGGGTGTTCGGAGAATGTTTAGTCTGTGGATAATGGTCCAAAGGCTTCCAGGACTTTCTGGCTTGTATGAGCAATTATACAGTCAGATCGAATCTCCACCGCAGCTTGACTAATTGCGGCATAGGTTTTGATCTTGCACGTATAGGCATGAAAAGGCGACGGAACCATGGCCTTCCGGAACTCCCTAAAACCGGGAATGTTACCATGGCTCTTCTGGCAACTTTGGGCATCTTACCATGTGTCTGGCATTGAAGTCATGAGAAGTTTCTTCCGGTTTTTGAGTATCCTCGTGACTGTTCAACAGAAGAGTTTCCAAGGACAAACCCGGGGAATCACCAAACTCATGCCGCCATACACTCTACGAGCTGCACAGATGCTCGTTTTTCAGCTTATAAATTCGCAGTTTTCCCACCCATCAGAGACACTTCCACATATCTGCAATGAACAAGATGCCGACTCAACCAACAATCCCAAGTACCCTTGAGGATGACGATGTCTCGGGTAGGACGCGACCGAAGAAGAAAGAGCTCATGTAAATGATGGAAAACCCTGAAAACTGGTAAACATCGATTCCACTAGGGAGCAGGCATCGGACTTATCGAATGTAGCCTTCGCGCCAAACCGGAGCCCACTTTCTTGAGCGTCCGCGCTAAACCGAAGTCCACTTTCCGGTTCCTCGACCTTCCAGCCGAGCTGCGCGTACTCATCTACAAACACGCGCTTGAATTCCGCAGCTTGCACGTGGAGGGTTGGTTCATTTCGGATCCGAGAAATCATATCTGCATCAAGAGTCCGACAGAGAACAAATCTGGCTGGGTCGACGTAGACGCACACTTGTCGCTTTCAGCCCCTTGTTGTGGCTGGGACAACGCCAATAAAGCCCACAGGGCAGATGACATCCGGAGCCTGGGACTCAGTCTTCTCCGCACCTGCAAACAGATCTACAACGAAGCCAAACTCATTCCATACAGTCATAACGTCTTCATCTTTTCTCATATCGACGTGCTGAACACTTTCCTGGAAAGCCGCACTACGTCACAAATATCCGCTATCTGGCACCTCACCGTCGTGCACTATTTGACTTTCGATGCCCACGATCATTCTCTTTCCCGTTTTTTGGTTGGTGAGCCTCAAAGGCAGATGCTGAAGGACTTGCTCCATGTGCCTCATATGCCTTGGCGCAAACGCAAAATAAGTTCGGTCAATAAACTTGTTGGACTGAAGACCCTTCACCTGGTGAACATGATCCTCAGCACTCCAGACTGGTTTATATCCTACCACAAATCTCGCAGGCCTGAACCCAGTTATATGTTATGTCGTGCTATCAAGGACGACTTATGGACAGGCAACAAATCAGGAATCAACGACAACATGGTCTTTGAGAATTTCTCAAGCCTTGCATGTTTCCGCGCTGTTCAAGGCAAGAGGGTCCGAGCCTCTGTCGACGATTCCAATGTCCCTAGATCTGTCCAAAGGGGCGAGGACTGGCAACACAAGTATCGCTTGACGGAAGCAGACAAGACGATGTACGTGCAACAGATGGAGGCGTTTGTGTCGGAAGGTGCTGCTGGCGATACTGATTCGGCGGATCAGTCCGATGTTGCTAGTGATAGTGGTTCTAGTTTAAGTAGTTGGTCGGATTAAGTCTTGGGGGGTTTGGTTCTGTGATGGACTTTTTTACTATTATCTTGTAGTTCGCGCTGGTTGGAATGGAGCTTACAGGGGGGTTTTGTCACGCATTTGACGTTTTCTGTCTTACGGCGGTTGGTGAGAACCAGAGTACTCCTACGATCAACCAACCCTGCAGTCGCCTAGGAAGCAATAGATATCCTAGCACGAGCAACACCATGCCTTTAAATGGTAATAATCACCCTTTGTCTTTTGATCTTCAATGTTGCTTTTTCTGTACGGTGATCCAAAAACCCGAAAAACCTAAACAAAAATACCGACATTGCTTCGTAGCTCCCACGAACTTGGTACTAAGTCCGAATCCCTCAACACAGTACGATAAACAGCACCTCCAACACAAATATGCCCTCTCTAATACAAGAACGCTCACGCCTATACACCGTTGCCGCCGCAACAATCCAGCCTCAAGTCAGCCAGAGGAGACCCATGGGCCATGACTTGTGATAATTTATACGACGCCGCAAGATAGCGCTGCTAGACTTGGGAAGATGCGGGAGAGATAGTACAACAAGAATACTGCCGTGATTTAAACACGATGGCTCTTCTCCTTCTAGTAGATATGTTAAAGCCCTCCGCACATCGCACGCATATCATCACCTTACCCCTCCACTAACCACGAACTACCCACTTCGCACCAAGAAAAATCTCCGCCAGGACGAAAACCTATGTCCAGAAACCAATAAGAACTAGGAAAAACACCCCCCCCCCAGCCCATCACCACCACCCACAGCAGCGAGGAAAGATACCAAAAACAGCATAACAGGAAAGAGACCGGGGTTAATTTCCCCATCAAAAGATCTACCTAGCTTAGCTTCTTTCCATCCAACGTTCTATACCATATACAAAGCCCGTACCATCACGATAGCTACTCCTACGTACCGCATACGCACTCCCAAACCCATCTCCATCCGCAAACAAAACCCACCCGAAGGAACAAACATTTCTTTTTTTTTTTTTCCTCTCCCAAGGATAAGCGACAAAACCAAAGGCAAA
>NW_022983554.1:351445-367202 GCF_010093885.1 Aplosporella prunicola CBS 121167
AAAAAAAAAAAAAAAAAAAAAGCAAAAGAAAACTCTCCGACGGGGAATCGAACCCCGGTCTCCCGCGCTTGCTACCAGCAGATGCTAATGACAAGCGGAAATCATCACCACTAGACCATCGAAGATGTAGATGCTGTGCATCTGATGGTTGAGGTTGTTTCTACAAAATGGAACTTTATGGGAGGTTTATTTTTGGGGGGGTGAAAGGGTATGTGTGGTTGGGGTGCAGTAGCGATCACCCGTCAACTCTACTCAACTCAACTCAACTCATCGTTGCACCTAGTTTACCTACCCTACCTATCTATCTACCCATCCACCCGTCCATCCATCCATCCCGCACACCCCCTCACCATCCACCGCGACGGGCTAGGCTGGGGCTGTCGTGTCTTGCGTGTGGTGGGTGTGGAAGGTGCAAGGTGGGCAGGGCAGGGCAGGAATTATCACGCGCGTGGGCGGGTGGGCGGGGAAGGGAAGGGAAGGGGAGGTGTTGAGTTGGGTTTCTGTTGGTGGCCGTCGTGCCCGCTGGGGCTCATCACTTTCGCGGCCGTGGTGGTGATGATGGACATGATCGGCGCGATTTGCGAGCGAGCGAGTGAGGAGGGGGCCGCATGCAGCGCAGCGCAGTCGTCGAATCCAGGAAACGCGACCGGGATGACGTCGATCGCGACGACGACGACGACGACGACGGCGGCGGCAGAGAGGAGGTCCTCACATCGTTGAGACAGCGTTATCTACCATGGGCGATCAGGAGGTGGGAAATCAGCCAGATGGCGGCAGGTGGGGAATCAGGCAAGCAGCGAGCTTGCAGTTTGCACGAGGGTCGAGGGTTCGGTGGAGCTCGCAGGTCTCGGGAGCGGGACGATCGGCTGACTAAGTGGGGCGGAGGAGAGGAAATCAAAACACTCACGGTGCATTCCTCGGCTGCGTAGATTGCGTGGCGTAAGAGAGATCTTGTTGTTGCTTGTTGTTACTTATCGCGACGACGACGACGGGGACAAGGCTCAAGGCTAGCCTCCTGCCCGCCTGCGCCGCCGCCGGCCTCTCCCCCCCTGCAAAAGCCGCCGGAGCTCTCCCCAGCTCTTCTTCTTCCTGCCTCATCCATCCATCCCATCCACTCACATCATCTCTCTCCGCTCTCCGCTCTCCACTCTCGCTCACGACCGTCACTCGCTCTTCCGTCCCTGCATCGGCCCACGACTCGCTGCACGCCCGCACCGCCATGCTATAGCGCCCACACCACACCACCACCATGGCAGACCAGTACATCAGCTTCTCGGGCCTGCCCGCCTGCGCCCAGCAATGCGCCGTCCTGACGAGCGCGCGAGCCGGCTGCGTGCCCACGGCCGCCGCCGTGACCAACCAGGCCACGTACAACAGCTGCTTCTGCCAGAGCGACTTCCTGGCGCCCTTGAAGGCCGCCGGCGCCGTCTGCGCCGACGTCTGCACCGCCACGGCCGACCAGACTGCCATCCAGACGTGGTACGCCAGCTTCTGCGCCAATGGCGGCACCAACAACAACAACAACAACAACAACAACAACAACAACGGACAAACCACCACGCTCACGACTAGCGACACGGCCGCCACGACGTCGGACGCGGACGCCGGCGCTAGCACAGCCGGAACCTCGTCCGGGAAAGGCAGCACCTCCACCACCACCCACCACCACCACCAGAGTTGGTACGCACCTCGCGCCTCGACACGCGCCTCGACACGCCCCCCGCTCCCGCTAACCTAACGCTCCCGCAGGATCGCAACGCACTACCAATGGGTCATCTTCCTGATCGTCGTCTTCGGCTCCATGATCCTCATCTCCATCCTCGGCGTGTGGTACAAGCGCCGCCGCCGCGCGCGCCGCGACCTCCTCGGCGCCAACCTCGCCGCGCACGGCGACGCGCCCGTGTCGGCCGTCCCACCGCCCTTTCTCCCGCCCCCCATGGCCCAGGCCCACGCCAGCAGCACGCTGAACTCGACCGTCGACCTGTCTTCCGGCGGCGGAGGCGGCGCTGCAGAAGCAGGAGCCGCAGGATCAGGAGCAGCCGTAGCAGACAACGGCCCCTCCTCCGGCCGCGGAAACCCAATGCGCCCGCGCCGCCGCAGCAACACGCTCACGCCGCGCCAGAGCAACACGGACCTGACGGGCACGACGGCAGGCGCAGGCGCGGCAAGCACGCCCAGAGCCAAGGGCCGCGTGACGGAGATGACGGGGGCGGAGGCGGGGGGGTCGAGCGCCAGCCTAGGCACGGGTGCGGGTATGGGCGCGGCCGACGGCTGGGGCGGCCTGGCGCAGGAGCGCAGCGCGACGGCGTCGCCTGTGTCTGCGTCGGCGTCGGCGGACGGGAAGGTGCGGCGGAAACTGAGCAAGCGGCAGGGTTGACGGGGGTGCGTGTGGTTGCGCGTGTGTGCGCATGGGGCCTGATGAGTGGGTTTGGGAGTCCGGGTTATGGCGTTTGGTATGTATGGCGCGGTATGGTGCGGTATGGTATATGGTACCGTCATCTTTTTCTTTTTTCCTTTTTCTTTTTCGACGCGGGGAGGGAGGTGGTTTGAAGGGAGAGCGCATGATGTGTGTGTCGGTGCTGTCGAGACGAGACGAGACGAGTCCAGTCAAGTCAAGTCCAGGCGAGGAAGGGAAGGGCAGGAAGGGCAGGAAGGGCATGAAGGGCAGGGCCGTTTTCTCTTTCTTTCTTTCTTTCTTTCTTTCTTTCTTAGGATGAACATTTAAGGTGGGGATATCAAAGGTGGGATATTAAAGATAGGGATATTAGTTACGTAGGTCGTAGTGCTTAATCGGTAATCGTAGTATACTTACATCGACTTATCGACTTATCTGGTGCAGGGATGGGATGGGGTGTGGCATGTGTGTGAGTGTTGAAGTCGAGAGGGAGAGAGAGAGGGAGAGAGTGAGAGAGAGAGAGAGTGTGTGTGTGTGTGGATAGCGTTGCATCAGAGGCCGCTTGCGTCTTGCGTCTTGCGTCTTGCGCCTAGAGCTGCGTGCGAATATTAAATCAACTCCGGCTTCAGCGACTTCAGGCTTCGGCTTCAGCTTTACCTAGTTTCAGCGACAGCTTTAACTTCGGCTTTGACTTCGGCGACTTCAAATCTCGGCGACTTTATAAGCACGGCACGGCACGTTGGGCAGGTATATTAGGCAGGTAGGCAGGCAGGCGTCTATCGTCTGTGGATGTCGGGAAGAGGGGAAGAGGGGAAGAGATAGGAGGGAGGAGAAAAGGGGAGGAAGACGGGTATATCTATCCTTGTATTACTTTTATTTTATAAAAAAATAAAATAAAAATAAAAATAAAATAAAATCAGAAAAACAAAAAAATAAAATTAGAAATATATATATATATATTATATTTGTACAAATATTCCCCAAGCACCTTGTCCACACTCTTGAATCCGATACCCCACCACCCACATACAACCCTAACCCCGATCTAAACCTCACTCCTGTCTAAACCTTATCCCCGAATAAACTTGACAAACACAACTATAACCCGCTCAGCGTAGTAGCACAGCCGTAAGCAACGGCTTACCTACTGCGCCAATTAAGCCACCTGCAGGGCTAAAAGATAGATGGGGACGAGAGCGATTTGCAATCGACGCTCTGGCTTGGCATACCTAGGTATGAAGGCGTGTCACGTGGGGACGAAGGCTTTTATGATAGTATGGTATATAGTGCAGCGCAGGGCGTCAACATCAGCTTTATTAATAGCTCAGACTTAGATTTCAGCTTCGACATCATCAACAGCTTTAAATTTTATAAATATACACACATAGACATCCTTCCCTCCCTCCTTCCTTCCTTTTAGATATCCACCCCCCTCCCCTCCACTCCACTCCAAACACACCACAAAACCACACGCCCTGTATACACACGTACACACACGCACAAAGCCTCCCAGTCCAGTCCCAGGATATTACTTACTACCACGCTCACGCTCATCAGCCAATCTGCCCTGCTGTGCCCCGCTATGCACACCCAAACCCGCACCCCGCTTTATCCAAGCAACCCTATAACCAACCCCCAACCCCCTACTCCCGCCGCCTAACAACAATATTCGACCCCGTACTCAACGATCTCGATCGCGGCCGCCACTGCTGGCGCCTCCTCGACTTAGACCTAGATCTAGCGCGTCCTCTCCGCTCCTCAGCGCCAGATACCGCGCCATCAACGTCCGTGTCGTCACCGTTTGTGTGGGTAGCAATGCTAGTTTTACCGGCAGCACCACCCATCACCCGCGTGCTCCGCCGCCGCTTGGCCGCGCGCTCGCTGATGCCCTCGTCGCGCTCGCGCTCAGTCTCCCACTCCGTCTCCCACTCGGTGACGGGCTCCGGCGGCGCCGGCGCTCTAGTCGCCGCGACGTCTGTATCTGTATCAGCGTCTGCGGCTGCGTCTGCGTGGGTGATTGAGGGCGCAGGCGACAGCGAAGGCACCCGCCGCCGCTGCTGCCGTTGCACCTTGCCCGGCGGCGAGGGCGGCGGCGGCGTCGCAGACATGTCGCAGAACGACTGCGAGCGGAAGCGCACGGCGCGCCGGTAGCCGATGACGTCGAGGCACTTGCCGACGACGACGAGGATGTCCGAGGGGGAGCGGTCGCGCGAGGGCGGGACGGGCGGCGTGGGCGCCGGCGGGAGGTTTTCTTCTGTTAGGGGCAGGATGGCCGCCGCGTCGGCCGGGGCGGGCGGGGACGTGGCGGCGTCGTCGTCGTCGTAGTCGTGGCCGATTTCGATTTCTGGTGCTGCCATTGACGGATCCCTCCGCTCTCTTGCTTGCGCCCCCTGCCTCGCCTCCTCCCTGATATCAACAAGGTCGACCGAGCACGCGCTCGACAGCGGGCTCGACGGGTGGCTCGACGGCACCACTTCCTCGGCCCAGCTCTGCACAAAGTACATGGGCGCCATAGGTGCATTTCCTTCGCGAGACCACGGCGGTGCGGCCGAGGCTTTGCCAGCGGGCGCGGTTGCCTCTGCCTCGGGCACGAACGGGCCGGCCTCAGGACCAAGTCCCGCATCTTCCGACTGCCTCGGGGCACACGGGACCTCAGGGAAGACGAAGCGGAAGGTTCCCGTAGTTTCTGCGTTGTTTTCGTCGGCAGCGATGCCCACTTGCTGGCTCTCGGGCTCAACAACAGGCGGGGCTGACGGTCGATGGCGCTCAGATCCCGGGGTGCTCGCGCGCCCTTGCATTGCGGTTGCGTCGGCGCTCTCTCCGTGCAGGCCGGGCTCTGGTAGACCTCTCGCAGCGGCGGCTTCGGTGGCATCTGCTGCATCTGTCGGAACTGCTCTAGCTGCGCTATCCGGGAATGGGGAGCCCGTCGTCCCCTCTTCCGAAGGACCCCAGAAGCCCAGACCGGGGTCTTCCTGCGCGGTCGCATCGTTAACGGCGACGAAAGTGTTTGCCCGCCGATCATCGTCCCGCGCGTGCTCTTCCGGTGGCATCCTGTCGTCGTCGTCGGTCGAGCTCTGGACATTGCTGTCCACGTCCGGCATGTCGAGAACAATCTCCTCCGGTCCATCCTCGACCTCCACCACGTCCCAATCGTCGCCGTGATCGTGCGCACCGCCTTCCGCCCCCGATCCATCTTCCTCGTCCCCGTCCACGAATCCATCGAACCGGGGCGTCGCAACGACAATAACCGAGCCCGACCTCGAGCTCCGGCCGCTCCGGCTAGACGCCGAGCTTTCTTCCGTCGTGGTTATAGGCGACGATACCTTTACTCTCAACGGAGGCGGCAGAGGCTCGTCGGGATCATCGTCGCGCTTCCGCTTCTGCCCGCTGTTGGGCTCGGCAGGCACAGGGCGAGGCTTGCCTGGCTCAAATCCGGCCCCTGGCCGAAGCCCAAGCGCAATCCGTACTACCCACCTCTGGCACTCCTCACAGAGCCGATCGCCATCTGCGGAACAGTCTGGGCAGGATTTTCTCCCATTTTCATCCGCCTGTTGTGGCGGGATCAAACTCGCAGCGAGTTGTTCCTCGCCGGCCACTGGCAAGGGAGGCCGATCGGCGGACGAGCCCTGCCAAAATGGATCATGAAACTCAGCAATTCGATCAATCGCTGACTCGGGCTGACTATCACCCACTCTTGTCATTCCCTCGTCACCTTCAGTAGCATGAGGCCGCCCCGAGATCGCTGGTTCCTGACGCGACGGCGCGGAACTCGTTTGGTCCAGTTCCCTAGGGCGGCCATGGTCCGCAAGGGTTTGTGGAATGAGGTTGTCTTGTTCTAAGCCGCTTTGATTCCATTCGGCAGGCCAATCTTGCGGCAGCGGTGGCTGTGCTGGCCTCGATCGTGACCTTGGTTGCGCTGGTCTTGACCGGGACCTTGATTGCGCTGGTTTCGATCGTGATCTCGGTTGTGTTGCTTTAGACCACGATCTCGATGTTGCTGAATTTGAACGTGCTTTCTTTGACTGCGCCTTTGCTCGTGCCGGTTTGGCCTGCGTAGGTTTTGGCTGAGGTGCGGGTTGTGGCGGTTCCGGCTGTACGGGTTCTGGAATTGTTTGTGAAGCAGCTCCTTCCGTTTCCTCGCGATTCATATCACGACCTTCAGTCAGCGGGATGAACAAACCGTCTTCATCGGGCGTGTCGTCTGCCGCCGTTATATCGGGTAATTGATCATCATCATCGTCATCTGCCATGCCCTGCGGGTCGTCCAACTCCATCTCATCATACCGTGGATAATGGACGCCGTGGTTCCGTGAGGACTCCGCCGATCTGACGTCTTGAACTGATGCAACATCCCGAAGTGGAATAGTTGCGGTTTGCATTGCGGAATTTTCTAGCACTACCGTCCTCAACCCTGCCAATGTCATTGCAGCAGTCAAGTCTCCGCTGTCTGTAAACCTGTCCTTGTGACCACTGAAAGCCGGCTTGGGGTCCGTTTGCGTGGCCGCATCCGTCGTTTGAGGTGGCAAACGTGCAGCTTCCATCGTTTGCGCAAACCTATCGACATAAGCTCGCACGGGTCCTTGATGACGCTTCGAGGCTAAATCTTGCGGTTCGTATCTTTCTGCTTGTTGCCCAGCGGTCGTTGCGGGATAGGCCGTGATGGGATCTTCGTACGGGTCCCAGCGATCATCGCTCTGGCCGTCATCTTCGACGTTCTTCTGAGCAACCTTCGAAGGATTTCCCGACATAAAGGGACTCAAACTGGCGTACTGTGGCGTGTGCCAGAGGAGATGTGGAAGAATAGGCTCTGTCGGCGGCGTAGGCGCATCGAGTGCGGGCGGAGCAGAAGCAGCGCCGATTCTTTCGCTAGTAATACCAAGTGATTCTCTCGGCGCAACAGGCGACTGCTTAAACGATGGACGATACACATCAGCACGACCAACGGAAGGTCGCGGGTTGGCCTTGCGGCGCTCAGAAGCCCGCGACGGTGTTCTTCGATCTTCGTTCTCCCGAAAGCTGCCTCTCTGCAAATGTGAGTGCCGCCTCGCATCGGAGTCAGACTGCGGGTTTTCACCCAACTGCCTTTCGGTGACGTTGTGGAATCCCCTATCAGGGTGTTCTCTTGGAAAACATCAGCAATCGCCACAAGCTCAAGGCGCATCAAACGAACCTCTTGTGTGATTCCAGCTGCCATTCATGAGCGAAACTGAGCCCACAAGGTGGGTAAGCTGTGCAATGGAAAAGGTTCCGCGTAACTTCATGAGGAGCGCTTGCGCCGACATCCGACATTGTAGAGCTCGGCCGTTCAGAAGACGAGGGTCGTCGTTGTACACGTGGATCTCCGCGCGCTGCTCTTGCGCGATTCGATTGGTTCGCCCATGCCACTGTTGCTGCCGTCTGGTGGTGCTCAGCTCGCGAGTGTCGATCGAGGCCTTCCTGGCTCAAACATATCATTCCACAATGGCATTTCAAAGGCTGTATATCGGTGTATGTCGAAGATCGCCTAGTAAAAGGTCAGATCTGACCATCTCGAGCGCCCCATTAAACCGTACCTCCGAGAAGTGGCAACATCACGCGGCGCCAAATTGTGAGCCTCTCCTGGTCTGTTCCCCTCCGTATCCGCAAGTATGGGGTCAGAAGCTGGCGCGACCTCGCTGGAGGATTGGGCTTCCAAGAGAGCTTGCAGAAAAGGGTGCTTGGGCCTGCTTGCGCTGGCCGGACGATCGGATGGAAAAGGAAAGGAATCTCCTCGACGACTGACGGATCCCGGAGGGCAACTAGAAAGGGTCGTTTGCGTCCGCGGCTCGAGAGGAGTTAGTTCAGGCAGCCCCGATGCATGTATCTCTTCCCTCATATCTCTTTGGCGCTCACCTGCCGCCAAACCAACGGGATGTCGGGAGGTCTTTCGCGAGCGGTCGAGTGAGGGACGGGTAGGTGGGCTTGCTGCAGGACGGAATGGTACGACGGCAGGGAGTGTTGGTCGTGTGGAACAGTGGAGAAGCCGTTGTTGGGCGCGAGCTCAAGGTGCGGAGAGAGCGAGGACGGGACGTTGGCAATGGATCCATCCGGGAGGCGGGAAAGCGAAGAGGATGGGTGCATAGACGAAACGTCTAAAGGCCAGTTAGCGACAAAGTGAATTGAATAAGAAGCCCGAGCTGGGCCATGGGCCCCTTGGAGAGGCCACATGGTTGCGTAGGGCGCGGTTGGGTGTTGTTGCCATGGGCTTTGGTGTGTGCCCGAGCAGACAAACGCACCGTTTGTTTCTGAGCACGCGCGGAGCCGAGAGGCTGGGCATCTGGATGGCCACCGCAGACGAGCGCAACAGGGATAGATCAGGGGCGCGGGTTGCGACAAAGCAACGTTCGCCAGGCGGGGATGAAGAAAGAGACGGCAGACATCTTGACGCCAGAACGCGCCGGGATCGCGGCGAACGAACGGGCTTTGGGCTGGCGCTGGCGCTGGCGGGCGCGCGGGGAAGGCGCCGGTCGTCACGTGAAGACCATCACGTAACTGTTGATGACTAAGGCGAGATTACTAACACGATATTACTAAGCCTACCTTCCATCGCTCCTACCCGTTGTTCCCCGTGCACGCTCCCCAGATGTACGCCGCCCAACTGCCCGCCACCAGCGCGCTCAGCGCCCCGAAACACCCCAGACTGACCCGTCTGTTGCGCTCGCCCCGCTCCTCCTCGAACCGCTCCCTTTGCGCGTTGATCACGTCGCCCCGCCGCAGCCGCTGCTTCTTCGTCCACTGCAGCCGGCCCAAGTCCACCTTGAACCACCCCGTCACCAGCAGCCCGCCCGCCACGGCCACCGATGCCGCCGCCAGAATCACGTAGACGATGACGACGCGGTCGTAGCTGTTGTCGTCTCGGTCCTGTATCGCTCCCGTCACGATCCGAACTATAATATTCATGCTGTTGTTCATTTGGATCTTGGCTGCGTACGCCGACCCGAAGACCTCCTGGTGCCACATGGCCGTGCGGATCGAGTCGATGATCACCGTGGGGCCAAAGGTCGATGCGATGGCGTAGATGCCAAACGCCGCCCCCGTGCCCGGTCTCGTTGGAGCCCAAGTGACGAGCACCATGGCCAGCAGCATGCCCGAGCCGCAAATGGACAATAGCGTCAGCCGGTTCCCGAAAAGGTCGACAAAGGCGCCGATGCATGGCACGAGGAAGAACCCTGCGTACTGCGACAGCGCCGAATACCACCCGGCTGTGACGCTGGAGATATTGAAGCGCTGCTCGGCCAGCTCCGTCGAGTTTTGCGAGAAGACAAGGGCGCAGCTCGTCTGGAAGAGAGAGAAGAGCAATGTGCACCAGAAGGGCCAGGGCAGCTGCAGCGCCTTCTTGACCTCAAACTTCTTGTTCTTCTCCGTCAGCCGTTCGCCGGTCGCCGGGTCCGCGTGCCCCGTGTAGAGCTTGTTGGCGTAGCGCGTGAAGAACCAGAAAATGAGGGTCGCGACGTTGGTGAACAGGTTCATGAAGACGCTCGTCCAGAACACCCAGCTGAAATCTCCCGTCTTCTTCGCGATGATGTTGGCCGTCGACTTGCCGACGAAAGAGCCAATCTTTCCGATGCCCAGCTCCAGGCCCAGCGTCGATGCGAAACCGTGATTCGGCGCAAACCACGAGCTGAAAACCTTGTATTGGGCGACCTGTGTCGCGATGTCGCCGAGGGCTGCGACGACCCTTCCGAATATCATAAACTTGAAAGACCGGACGGTGGCAGCGGCAGCGATCAAGATGGAACCGACTGTGAAAAGGGCATTTCCCCAGAGCATGGCACCTAGTCTCGTTAGCCATGTTCGAAGAAAAGCCCGCAAAACGACCACATACCCGCTCCGCCGACCCGATCAGTTGCCAGGCCGCTGAACATGATCAGGACCGTGACCATGAAGTCCTCACTGGCCTCTAGCAGCGCGAATTTCGTGTTGTCGATGTGGAGTTCCTATTGCGGCCGTCAGTGCCATTCGACGCAAGGTAGTTGAGCAAATTACCCTTTTCAGCGTCTTCTTCATGGCCCCGGTGACACCGCTGCTCCAATGCGCGCCGAAACCAATGGCCGAAACCATCAGGACGGACAGCAGCTTCATGTACAGCGGCACATGAGTGATTTCCGTCGCGCTGTTCGCATCTGAACCGTCAGTGGTCGGCGACACCTCCACCACATCCTGAGTTTTGATTTCCGACAACTGAGGAGACACTAGCTCCGCATTAGCATCCCTCTCTTCGATTGAAGGCCCCATAGCTTCTGTGGTGGTGACAGCGCCGGACAAGCCCAGAACCAGATGATCAGATAAGATGCGCGCCCACCCAGCTTTTGTACCGCACCACTTCGGCCCATCACGATCTACCACCGGGGCAAGTACTGTCTACGGCTCGCATCCGCCCAAACCCACAAGCTCTTCCTTGCTCCTCACAGCCCATGTGTGGGTCATGGTCAGGGCCGCTGGGTGCTGTCGTTCCGTGGAAGCGGAACTGGGTGTTAATCTTATTAATAGCCGGGCAAAAATCTTATCAGATCCACTCTCGCGTGTCTCGGCCGCTTTGGTGCCGCCGCCTTGGCAACGGACGTCTACACGCATGACTCGTCGTGCGGTATCGGCGAATGAAGGCGGAAGTTCTTAAGGTCTGGATGTTGAAGATCGTTCGAGCCGAGTCAAATGGTGCGCGTGTGGTCTTTTTCCGCTGAAAATGGAGACATCTCGGCATCTCGGCTGACAACTGAACATCGCGGGCGATCTGCGCTCCGCAGCCCTGAATAACTACTTGCGGTAGGTGTTTGCAGATTACCGTGAGCAACGTTCAAGGATGGGGCAATCGATCTGGTCACCAGATCCAGGTCTTTTGCTGCGAGGTTGACTGACTGTGCTGTTGTACTACCTACACGCCTTTGCAACGTACTTACCGGTTGCCTTTTGGTTGAGTGGAACCTCAATACATACGTGCGATCACGCTGCCTAGCTAGGGCACTATTGCATCCGCTATGCGTTACTGTCAGAAGTGTACGCTGCGTATATCGCTCAGCTCCGCTTCTACCACGACTGCAAGGGTAAGAATTTGGTCAGTATTGCTTTTGTCTTTGCTTTTTCTCGTCTTAATATATGTACTCTTACGTTCATCATCCCATCTATGTAAGTCATACTTTCCAGCAGATATAACGCGCGCATCAGCAGGCTGCATCTCTCATCCATCGTGCCATCCGTCCCAGGAAATCCCTTCCAACCCAACTCGAATATACCGCACCGCATCACACCACACGGCAGCGCTGCGCAGAGGTTGCCTGCGTTATCGTACCACGGTGCGCGATCGGATCGAGCGAACATGTATTCATGTACGTCCCTACATAGGTACATGCGGCCCGGAGGACAACGACGCAAGGGAAACACAGCTGTGACGGAACGTGCCAAATACCCGCGGTCAGCTGCGCGTGGTCCAGCGTCGCAGGCTACTGGCCGCAGGCAGCATCCACCCGCTCACTGCCTGCCACGCACGCAAAGCGCTCACCGGCCAAGCCCGCCTGCCCTCCATCACTCCCGTCCGTGACACCCGTCCGCCCGACCACCACTGTCTTTGCTCCAGTGCGCGGCACAGGTCATGACTGGCGGCCGGCCGGCCGGCTTCTGCTGTAGGTCGTGCGGGCCCTTCCGCCGCCGCCTGGCGTCGCACCGCGTCTGCCTTCCCTGGCTGGCTGCTAGTTGGGCTGCGCGCGTTGCAGGTACGACTCGCGCCTCCAAAAATATCCCTGCGCGCGGCGTTCGTGCATGTGTGTATGTGTGAGAGTGTGGCTTGGACGGCGGGGCATAGTAGCACAGCGTCGACGCTGACGTGCAATGCGCACTCGACTCTTACGGGCTGGCGCAGACTCGAGCCCGTCGCACCGCCACGTCGAGAAGCCGTGCCAAACTGTCACAGTGTGGCAGACAAAGGAAAAAGGAATCCTGGTGCAGCTGTCGCGTTTTGTGATTTTTTTTTTTTTGGTGCTGTCTCACTATCGATTTCCGCCCTCGCACGCTCGCTGAATGCACTGTGTAGCCTCCCCTATCAATACTGCTGCCGTCGCTACAGAGGATGCCCATTACCATTACGTTACTTGCGTGTTTGCTTCAACCACTGATGGATGTCTCGAGCGGTAAGGCGCGTCGGCCAGTCTGTTGGTCTCACAGCTATGCTGCTTGACTTGGTGGCTGGCTGACTGGCTGGCGCGCAATACCAATGAGACAAGAAGCATTAGAAGGCGCAAAGCCATTAAGAAATTAAGAAATAAGAAATAAAAACACTACTAGCAAATAAAAAAATCGTAACACGTCAATGTCGTGTCAATGTCTCATCACATCCCATACATCATCATCAACATCGTCAATGAATGCAAGCACATGCATCATTCTTCATCATCGCATCACCTCATCAGCTCATCACCTCATCACCTCATCACACCAAAACAAGCAGCGCGCCAACACCCAACGCGCCACTCACAGCCAGCGCGGACGCGCGCTTGCCTGCGTGTATCACAGCGACGGCGCCGCCCCGACTGCTCACGGGGGTGCTCGAGGGACTCGCTCCGCTGCCGCTGCCGCCGCTGCTGGTTCGCGAGCCCGTCGACAGCGTCGTCCCGTCTGTTCCTGTGGCGCCGTTGCCGCCAGGTCCGGCACCTGTGCCTGTGCCGGAACCTGGCTCAGAGCCAGCGCCGGAGGTAGGGTTTGAGCCGGGGGCAGAGTTCGTACCAGAGGCAGAATTTGAACCAGAGGCAGAGTTTGAGCCGGAGCCTGAGCCGGGCCCAGATCCGGAGTCGATGCCTGTGGTTGCGGCCGTGACGTCGCCGCCACCGCTGCTGCCGCCATTGCTGCTGCCGCCATTGACGCCACTGCTGGCACCGCCGCTGCCTCCAGACGTTGTGTCTGGGTTGCCGTTTGAGTTCGACGGCTCAGCGCCTCCGTCTGAAGTAGGGTTGGGCGGCGCCACGGTGTTGCTGCCTGCGGGCGCGGTCGGACGGTCCCCGTCTGTGTTTGGAGCGGGCCCCGAAGGGTTGCTGGGCTCGTTGCCTGTTGGGGGTGGTTGCGGTTCTTGCGTCGCAGGCGACTCAGCGGGCGGTGGTGGGTCCTGGTTCGAAGGGCTTGGTTCTGTTTGACTTGGCTGCTGTGGCTGACTGGTCTGCTTGGGTGGCTGAGGTTGCGCGGATGTCGGCCTAGCCGTGGTGGGGTTCTGTTCCTGAGTCTCCCTTGGTACACTGGAAGTCGGGCTCGGTTTCGCAGTAGTGAGCAGAGGCGGCGTGTAAGCTACACTTGTCGTGTGTCCGTAGGGTGGATCGAGTTCACCACCTTGAGCATTTGGGAAACATCTTGCCCACGCAGGCTCCTCCTCGAGCACCGTCCTTGGAATGGCAAGAAGCGGCGAGCAAGGATCAATGTTGAAGTCATCTGGGTTAGCGGAGGTGGAGTCATTCCCTCCGGCAGTTTTTGGTAAAGCGGGGATGCTGTACGTGTTGGTAACTGGAGAGCAGGACGCTAATTGTGACCAGTCAATCTGCTTCGTTATCTTGGACCAGTGTGTCGTGGAGTCGTGTGGGTTCGTTATTATAAAAGAATAGAAAGATATAGTGCTGACATCGTCGGGCGCCATGGCATAGGTTTTGCCGGTGATCGTCTATGGAGAAGTTAGAGTGGAACGACATATTTCAGGTTGGACTACACACCTTTCCGACGGGTCGTGTACTTCCGTCGCAAACCTCGAATGCGGCAAGCTTGCTAAATGCCAGAGATACGCTGGAATCGCTGGCTAGCGCGTTAATGAGTCGGAAAGTCTCGGCTGTCAAGGTGCACTGGTCCGCAATACAAGCGGAAGAAATCGGGATGAACGAAGAGAATCGTGTGGTCATCGTCGTGAAAGTTGAAGGGGGTATTGTGATAGATGGTGTCGGCGTGGTTCCGCTGCTGGACAGCACTGAGGAAGAAACCGTGACAATTATCGAGGTCTCAGTCAACACACTACTGAATGGTGGTGACGTCGACGATGTTTCACTACTAGACAACCCTGAAGATGAAGGATTGGTTCCAGTAGTAACGCTTGGACTGCTGGACGACGAGACTGAAATTGTAGGGGATGATGTTAATGTCTGGACCGAGGAGGGGTCTGGTGTAGATAGAGGCGTAGTTGTTGTGCTGGAAGGTGTGTTAAACGAAGGTGTCGGTGATGTAGTGCTTTCAGATGAGGGAACATCAGAAGCCGGAGTCGATGATGGTATAGAAGGTGAACTTGAAGTCACTGAATCGCTGGGTACGGTTGGAGGCACAGTCACTGTCGGAGTGCTGACAGTTATTACACTCGACGACGAAGGCGGTGACGTGGTAAGCGTCGTTGATGGAACATTCGGGATCGTGGGTGTTTCAGTGGTGAGGATCGATGTGGATTCTGTAGGAGTGGAAGTAGATAGTGTTGAAATGGTAGAACTGGTACCACTCGACGATGGTGGAGACGTTGTCGTGATAACTGTATCGGGCGGAGTGGTAGTAGTAGTGACAGTGATTGGGGGTGGCACTATTTCTGATGTTGTAATGGTCGTGGGAATGGTACCACTCGACGGTGTTGCGGAGGTTGTCGTAAGAGTTGTATCGGGCGGAGTGGGAGTAGTAGTGACAGTACCTGGAGGTGGCACTATTTCGGATGTAGTAATGGTCGTGGAAACAGTAGGATTTGGAGTGGTAGTATCACTTGAAGGTGAAATGGGGGAAGTAGGAGGAGGGGCTGGACTAGACGACGAAGACGGGCTCGTTGTCACTATTGGTATAGTTGTTGGCGGGATAGTAGCCGTCGACGGAGGCGGTGCAGTGGGTGTTGTTGGTACACTGCTGCTGCTGGGTGAAGATGGTGATGAAGACGGTACAATCGTAGATGGTGGTGGGATTAGAGTGATTGTGGTGGGACTAGTCGGAGTACTAGTTGAGATGGTAGGAGAGCTACTAGGAGTAGTGGTAGTGGTGAGGGTAGTAGTAAGGGTAGTAGGGGTAGTAGTTGTCGGAGTAGTAGTAGTTGTCAGAGTAGTAGTGGTAGTAGGAGTAGTAGTTGTTATCGGAATAGTAGTGGTAGTAGTAGGAGAGGTAGGAGTAATGGAAGAGGTGGGAGTAGTAGTCGGATTAGTAGTTAGAGTGATGGTAATCGGAGTAGTAGTAGTTGAAGTAATGGTAGTTGGAGGAGTAATTGGAGTAGTAGAAGAAAAACTGGGAGAAGTAGAAGAGAGGCTTGTCGGCGGGCTCGTCGGTGGGCTTGTTGGTGGACTTGTTGGCGGGCTTGTTGGTTGACTTGTTGGCGGGCTTGTTGTCGGCGTGCTTGTTGTCGGTGTGCTTGTTGTCGGCGTGCTC
>NW_022983554.1:368192-417882 GCF_010093885.1 Aplosporella prunicola CBS 121167
GTTGTTGGCGTGCTTGTTGTTGGCGTGCTTGTTGGCGTGCTTGTTGTTGGCGTGCTTGTCGGCGGGGTGCTAGTTGGTGGGATGCTGGTTGGGGTGCTGGTCGGTGGAGTGCTGGTCGGCGGGGTGCTTGCCGGTGGGGTGCTTGTCGGCGGGGTGCTTGTTGGTGTACTTGGTATGCTGATCGTCGGTGTTGTGGGGCTGCTTATAGGCGGGGAAGTCGAGGAGATCGTAGTCGAGTTTATTGGTGTTGGAGTCAAACTTGTAGAGGATGACCAGGGGGGAAAGGTAGTGGTGTTATGCGATGGGGTCGGAGTTATGTAAGGTGTTGTTGTATTCACCACGGAAGTGGGAGTGCTGGTAGTAGAGATTGGAGGCGTAATTACGGGAGTAGTGACTGACGGCGTAGAGACTGACGGAGTTGTGGTCGAATGTGGAGGCCACCAAGGATATGTAGGCCAACTGAATGAAGGCACAGGGATTGAAGGAAGACTAATAGTAGACCAAAGGAAGGTCGGAATACAAACCGTCTGAGTTATAAGTATGTTGGACGTGACTGTGATGGGCGGGTTTGTAGTGACGGGTGGGTCCGTAGTGACGGGTGGATCCGTACAAGTACAATCCTCCACTGACAGCGTGAGGTAGCCGCCAGTAGCGGATGGGTCAGGACCATAACCAGGACCCTCATAGACACCGGAAGTGCTTGGACTCGATTCTGTGGTAGATGAGCCATACCCATATCCTGGGCCATCATAAGCACTGGTGAGTATGGTTGAAGCACTCAACCCCTCCGAGTTGTACGTAGATACTGTATAAGCTTGCGGGCTTTCACCGGCTTGACGCGCATACACGGCCCCGGATGAGGATTGTTCCTGCAATCCTGTGGCTTCTGCACTGCTTGGCTCAGCATAGGCCGATCTCGAACGCTCTGTTGAAGTGCTTGCAACGGGATATGTAGAATAAGTCTCGGTTGGGACTCCATAGCCTGGCAATGAGGCTGGGATCGTGGATGTCCACGCTGATGACCATGTCGTTGCAGAAGTCGAAGTCCATGCTGATGCAGATGTAGAGGTCCAGGCCGATGCCGATGTCGATATTGACGTCCATGCAGAAGTCAGCGTCAACGTGGAAGCCGACGTCCACGCAGTCGAAGATGTCCACGCCGAAGTCCACGCTGACGTCGATGGAGGCAATGTCAATGTCGATGTCCACGCCGATGACAATGTCGTCCATTCAGTTGAAACACCGAAACTCGGCAAGGGGATTGGGATTGAGGGGATCGGGATTGAGGGGATCGGGATTGATGGGATCGGGATTGATATAGTGAAACCATTGGAAATGGTAAACCCCCAGCTTGTAAACCAGAAAAGATCCGTCGTTGTCTTGGTTGAGGTACCATAGCCTGGTAGCGAGGGTGAGCTTGTAATGGTTGTGGCTGGCTCAGAAACCGTGTAACTCGGGGGGACAATGGTGGAACTTGTGACGGTTGTCGTTGTCGTTGTCATTGTAGTGGTATCAGAGGATGTATCGGATGGTTTGGTTGTGGTTGGGGGCTCAGAAACCGAGTAACCGGGCGGATCACTGGTGATTGTTGTGGTTGTTGTGGTTGTCGTAGTGGTGTTTGAACTGATCAAACTGCTGGTGCCGGGTGTGCCGCGATCGGGACAGAACCTGGGGAGGTACCAGGTGTAGGTTGCAAATACTGTTGTTTCGTCTTCTCAAGGTCAGCAACTATTTCTCGCGTTCGAGCTCGACAGAAATTCAATAATGGAAGACCTGTCATGTCGATAGCAATTATAGAACAAGCAAGCGCCCAATGGCACCAGAATTTAAGTTGCTGTAGATTTTATTTGAGCGTACCTCTTTTGACGATTGGCATGGCTGCGGGTGGGCTGGCCGCAGATGCCAACGGCAGCAATGCCGCCGCGGCGAGAATGAAGGCAGATGCTTTCATGATGCTCAGATTGGACCTTTATGGCTTTGGAGCGGCGAAAGCGAAAAACGGGAGCGACAGCAAAAGGCGCTCAGGCACCGAGTCCAGGTGATCGAGCTTAGAGATGCAAATAAGTACCTTCTCGGAGTGGTACCATAACAATGGTCGCATTGTCCCATCGGCCCATGTCTGACAAGCTCGTGCATAGGAGAGTTCTGGCCCAGAGGCTGCAGATCCACGCTCAGCCTTGCTGGGATAGTAGTAGGAGGGCACCTGCTTGGAAGGGTATAGTCTGACAGCTAATGCTGCCGGGGAGAACAAGGCAAACAATGACGATCCGGGGTCAATTGCGCCATTTGCGCACCGCTGTGGCGGGCGCATGGTTCACGTGCCCTCGGGATTACAATTCGGGTGAGGTTGGGCAAAGGTGGTGGTCGACGTCGGGAGGGGGCTAGCCGTGATGGGCGCAACCCTGCAGCCGTCACACGATCCGTGACTTTGGTGACCTTCCCTCCTCGGCGTGCGACGGCCACGGTCGCGTACCTTTTCGGCCCATCGCAACGCGCCCGATTGGCGGCCTCTCGGTCCGCCGAGCCATTCCCTGTTGCGGCTGACAGGCCGTCAGAAACGTCCAATATGCGGCCGCGCTAGAAGCGGCAGGTTCGCTGCGGCTTGCGGCTCTCGTGTGCCTTTCGGGCCCTCGTGCAGCGCAGCTATCGAATGCATGCAACGCTCGCACAATGGGCACGATGCCCTATCTGACCGGCTCTTTTCAAAGTCGCCCTGGTGCGAGGTCGTCGTCGCATCAGCCTTGCGGGCCCGCCGCGTCGGATGATGTGGCTGTCTCTTATCCATGCTCTTGCCCGCCGCTGCCCTTCATCAGCCCGGCGTCTCTGCAGTCGTTCAATCAATCAATCCCCACCCGTCATGAAGTCGCGCTGCTCTGCGTTGCTGCTGCTGCTGTTGCTGCTGCTTGCGTTTGTTGAGGTGGAGGCGACCGCGCTTGGGCCTCGGGCCACTTCCATCCCGCCGCCGCTCGACGTCGCGTAAGCACGTCCCCGCAACCACCCCGCCAGCCTCTGCTAACCTCCCCCCCCACCCAGGTACTCGCAGTATTGGGATGGCTACGATGGTCCGTGGTATGCCGTTCTCCGCTGGTCGCCTTCTCTTACATCTCGACTGACAACCGAAGGTCGTCGTTTACCATCAGGCTTGGCAGCCGCGACACCAAAGTGCGAGTGTTTCCGTCGACGAGTTCGACTGCTCTTTGGGCTGTATCGCCCCTTGGTTGCCTAGAAGGCACTTATCGCCCTGGCATCCCTTGCAACGCTTCTGGCGACACCTTTGCGCCTGGATCACGCGGAGGTATTTTCCATTATGAAGCTTCTTCCAGCTGGCATAACAATCCCCTGAGTACACCGCCTGATTGGGCTCTTCACGCTCTTACACAGCCCGATTATGAGTCGTCAGCGCCTTGGGGATATGACACTGTTAGCATAGGTGCCTCTGGTGGCCCCACACTGACGAACCAAACAATCGCTGTTATAGCCAGCAAATGGTTTTGGCTCGGAGTGCTCCCCTTGAATCCACGCCCAACAAACTTCAGCGTCAACGACACCTATTATCTGGCACCCAGTCTTTTGCAAGTTTTGAAAGACGAAGGGCACATCCCCAGTCTATCATGGGGCTATACAGCCGGGGCTAGTTACGGTACGCAATGATCAGTCTTTCATATATCGAATCGCCTAATAACTTTATTCGTAGACACTGAGAACGGCGTCTTTGGCAGCCTGACTCTCGGTGGATACGACGCAGGCCGTTTCAGTGAGAACGGGTCAAGGATCACGGTGCCCTTTCAACAAGACGAAGAAAAAGACCTTACAGTGTCCGTAAAGTCGATTAAGGTCAGCGGGTCCAGTAGTATCTCTTTGTCTTCGGAGCCCTTCGACGCAACAATTGACTCTGCGTTATCATACCTCTTTCTGCCCCAAAACGACATATGGCTTTGGGAAAAGGCCTTTGACCTTACTCTGGATCCGGTCTCTAATTTGTACCTGCTCAACGAGACTGCGTACACGAAATTGCGGAACGAACAGCAGACCATCAGCATCACTCTTGGTGCACCTGGCGATTCGGACAACCGAAACGAAGTTACCATCCAATACCCCATTGAGAGTTTTTTGCTGAACACCTCGTGGCCGAACAACATCACAAATTCAAACGGGTCTTCACGCTACTTCCCGATCCAGGTGACGGAGGGTACCGCGGCATGCACTTTGGGGCGCACATTCCTTCAAGAGGCCTACCTGATCTATGATTACGAGAACCAAGAATTCACTGTTGGGGCACGCAGTCCGGGGAACCCCAAGCCTGACCTGAAACTTATATCCCCTCGCGAAATCAGCCCTAGTGGACCCACTCAAGGTGACAATAGCGGCAAATCGGGACTGTCAGCTGGAGCACTTGCCGGTGCCATCGTAGGCAGCATCATTGGGGGGTTCCTGATTGCTGCATTGGTTTTCTGGATATACACCCGTAAGCGAGCCGCAGCAAAAAAGTCCAGGCCACTTTCGGTTTCGACAGGGTCTACTACACCTCGGCCACGCGCCGGCTCCCGAATCAATTCCTTCTTCCGAAACCCCTTCACCAAGGGCCCCGAGGAGATTGTACCTGGTATGAACGAACTCCCACAAGACCCCTCTGCTCCTACGCCGGCGCAAGCAGCTCTCGAGGCTATCAACCGCGAACACAAACGCCACCTCAGCGAGGAATTGGAAGGGTCAACCAACATTATACATGAGATGTTCCAACCGAAGCCGAAACTTGCCGAAATGGAGGGTGATGCCCCGCTTGGGTACATTAGCCCACATGCACGCTCGTCCAGCGCCGGAAGCCAAGATGATATAGCCGACACTAATGCCCGAATGAAATACATCTATGAAATGGAAGGGTCTTTGACAAGTAGCGCCGACCATACGCCGCTGCCCAGCCCAAAGGTGCCTGCCTATCCGAGCCCGAATGGGCTTGATGCCGTTGCAAGAAGGCAACAAGAAGACGCCGAGGCAGATCCAACCAACTCCGATGATGTTGATGCAGCGAGGAGACGAGGAAGCCTAAGGAGCCTCGGCAGTCCAGCGCATTCTCCGCTAGAAAGAAGGGTGAGCGACTGGAGTCAGACCAGCAACACCAGGAGCCAGAACGGCCCATTGGCAGACATCTTGGAAGAGAGAAATGGAGATAATGTTAATTATTCAAGGTTGACGGAAGACGCTCGTGGAGACACCAACGATTCAGAGCCGACGCAAGAGACGTCTGGAGACATCAACGATGATGCACAGTCAACACACGAAAATCATGGAGACACCATCGATACACAATCGGCAGAAGAGAGGCGTGGAGATGCTAATGATGGCACGCGACCAACAGAAGAGGGGCACGAAGGCACTGCCAGTGACGCACGAGTGGTTGAAGAAACGCATAAGGATACGGATCACGATGTACGGCCAAACAGCAAGTCCGAAAAAGATGAGGACAAAGGAACCACCTAGGTGAAGTGGAAGATATTTTGATTTTCCTGGCTATGAATCCGCTCATTTATTTAATGTCTCACGATGTTTGATCGTTCATTTTCTTGGGATGGTAATCCATCAAACACTAAGACATACATTTAATGCAGTTTTGCGATTGCGAAGTACATCTTTCATTCACCTTCTCTGGAGCTCTCACGAACTGGTACCTTACAGACGAAAACATCTCCGCGCAGCCGCAACCTTCCGTTGAGCCTGATGCCAATGCTGACTCCTCAGCCTAGTAAGGCGTGATACCCATAATAATGGATTGGCAATAAGCATCCTTGGCCTCGTGCTTTCACGTTGTCAAAAAACTAGGACATGAAAAGTCTGCACCAGGAAGCTTATCCCCGCTCCTCGTATCAACTGATAGCGTTCTACCAATGGAGCATAACTGGTGTTGTTCTGGCCACCCCACTCTCCACGTGGAGGCTCACGTAATCTCGCGACCGTAGGTCCGTAACCACCTTTGCTCGAAAACTCTCAAACCGAGATATCTGCGAGCCAGGCTTGGGTCACATAAGCAAAAAACTTCAAGGATGCTTTTTTCTCTGGCGCAGGGGCAAAAAGCGGAGAACCCTGGTCCTTGAGCCACGCATCGCATGGCCTGACAGGTTGACAGGTACCATTGTCGCCGTTTTAGGCTAATGTCCGTGATTTTTTCCAACGAGCCGAGAAGATGCAAAAGGCTTAACAAACCCGCTCGCAGGAAACGCTCCACCTCGTTTATTCCCGTTTCCCTTCGTTCCCTGCGCATGCCGAGAAATCCAGAGCAACAAAACCAAATCGCCTATTTACTTGCAGATCCGATCGCTCGGCAATTGACAATCAAAGCAAGGCCTGGGGGTTTTATTAGGTCTCCCGCATCTGCACATTAATTTATAACCCCTTCGCCTTCAACTCTCTAGGAAAAGATGCCCACATACGTTGCCCAATTGAGCAAAAATCATAAATGTAACTTCAAGGCATCATCACTCATACGGAACTCGGGCATTTCAACCGGTGCCGCGTTCTGTCCTGCATACCTTGGTGTACCCAATGACAGAGCGATCAACGACCTGGTATACGACCTCAGGCCCCGATCGAGAAGGGAAATGTATAGGCGACAGAAGTGTGGTGGCTGGAGCGCAAATCCTTTACCTTGCTGCGAGCCCAGAGGTTGCTTCATTCAAGTGGTGTGAAAACTAATCCGGTAGGGCCCCTGTAGGCCTTCATGCACCTTTGAAAGAGGGTCAAGGTATGTAGGAACTGAGGGGAGGATGCATTGACGTTCAAACCGAGGCAATTACCGCCCAAGAAAAGCTGCAGGCTCTCGTGGTGTGAGGCAGTGAGGCTTTCCAGTCACCCGCTTCCGCGGCAAGGCTGAAAAGCCTGTCCAGAAATTCCAAATCACCCCCGGAAACCAGGCAAATATTCTCCAGCTCATCCAAGGCTGACAGTGTTCTCGACCCAAAACTGCATAGGCGCACGAGGGCGCCTCGGTTCGGTAAGATCCTAGCGTCTGTTTACCAGGGTGGCTTTGATGAGTGGGCCATGCAAGAAAACATGCCGTAGAAAGCGTGACACTCGGCATATCTGTGCAACAAAAGCCTCTTCTTACCTTCTTGCCCCCACTCTTTGGGGAAGTGGAATTAAATCGAGACAGTAGGTTAAGTGCGAGTTACTGATTTACAGTCAAACTATCTTTCATACGAAATGTGTAGCTTCCTAAAATTCCAGAATTAAAACTTAGTCCATATCCACTTCGCGTCTGTTGCACAACTCCACACTTTCGCCGCATCAATTAATAAATTTGGAAAAGAGATCTATACAAGACCGACCAGTGACTTAAAATCGCTGCGGTTCAAAGAGTGGTTTTTGTAATTGGCGTTTTCACGGAAGCATGCAGGGACGTCTCCCCGAAATATCATGATCTTTCACGCACAAACACCAACGAAGTAACGAAACTAGTTTGACTCGTCATTTCCAAAGTATTGCTATCCAATTACGTGAAAAGTTCAATCAAGCCCAACAACACCAGCAAGATCAACCCGGCCCTTTCACTGATTTGGCTAACAAATTTTTTACAGGACAACTCCGCAATCTAGCGTCGACAGAAATGAAATTTAAAAGCGTGAGCACTGATTAAGCGCGATGTGAAAAACGGACAAAGGCTGAACCAAACAAGAGTCTATTCAATGAGAGCTACTATATATGAAAAGGAAAAGGCAGCCAGGTTGGCTAACTACAAACGTCTGCGATCTGCTAACACTCCCAAATCCCAATGAAAGTACCTATACAAAAGAAACCCGCCTACCCAAAACCGCCCAACCAACAAAAACCTACGACTTCACGCCCAGCAACTCCTCGAACCACGCCCCCTCAACAGGTGGGCACTCATTCTCATCCCACCCCAGACCCTTCAGAACCTCCCTGGTCTTGCGATCGTCGAGGCTGAAAATCCTGTGTCCAACCCTCAGATACTCGCCCCCTACAGTTGCCGCCATCCTCCCCTTAGCAGGCTCACTTCCATCGTCTCCCGGCGCCAACTTCTCGACCCAGTCCTTCGCTGAGAGCACGGGTTCGACGCGTGCGTTACCGCGCAGCTGCGCAATCAGCGCAGGGACGTCGCGCTGTGCGAGAGAGCGAGGGTTGCGCACGTGGAAGACGGCTGGCTCAGCTCCTGCGCCAGCGGCTTGCTCGACAGGCCTTGCCGCCTCTGCGCATGACAGGCGCGCCACGACGCTGACGAGATAGTCAGCAGGCACAATATCGACATCGATACCGGCGTTCTCGTCCAGGTCTGGGACCTCGCCGCTCTGGACCATGCTGCGCAGGAGATCCACATAGAAGTTGTCCGTGTCCGATTCCTGCTGCTCTTTCTTGCTCTTCTTGTTTGCCGCCGTCTCGCCGAGTGCTGACCCGCGGTAGATGGCAATGGCCATACCGCGCCGCGCTGCTTGCGTCAGGAGCATTTCTGCGACCCAGCGTGATTGGAAGTAGGCAAATTGCTCCTCCTTTCCAGGCACGAAGTGATCGGGCGCAACTTCATTCGTGACGAAGCCAGGTCCGTTGTGCGTGCGCTTGGTCGAGTGCCAGGCCTGAAGATGCACGACACTCCACGTGGAGAGGTAGTGAATTTCGGCCCGGTGCTGCGTGTTGAGGGCTGCCAGCCGGATCAGATCGTGCAACGCGAGAACATTTGGCCGGCGCAGGTCCGCATAGGACTTGAGCAGTGAGACCGAGCCGCCGAAATGGTAGATAGCTTGCAAGCGTGCACCGAGGGTCGCGAATTGCTGGTTCGTAAGGCCGAGGTTTGGAGAGGTGAGAGAACTGCCGGGCAGAATGCGGATGCGAGAGCTGAAATCAGCTGGGACAGATCGGCCAAGATCAGATATGAGAGATCGCAAGTGCTGTTCAGAGAGAGGAGCCTGTGAGCCAAGGACGGTGATAGTGGCGCGAGGTCGGTCTGAAAGCAAGCGGAGAAGCATGCGAATCCCAGTTGGAGTTTCAGCACCGGTGAGCAGGATCTCGGTTATTTCACTTCGCGGAAGTAGAGTTGCCGAGGCTGAAGGATAGAATGCAGCGTCGTCGGGCAGCGTGGCTTCAGCACTCCAGTCGATCTCGCCATCTTGGGCAGCAGACGGCGTTGCTACCTCGCTGATGTCAACTCCAGTAGCAGATGCGACTAGCTTCATCATTCCGAGCGGTGTAGGATGCGCGAACAGATCCCTCAGATCGATCTTGACCTTGAATTGCCGCTTGAGTGCCGCCTGTAGACGCAGGAGCAGCAGACTCTGGCCACCAAGATCGAAAAAGCTTTGAGTGGGGCTCACGTTCCCGCCGGCAGGAAGCTTCAGCACCACCTTGAACAAGCCGGTCACGGACTCCAGGATCTCGTCCGCTTCAGAGCGCGTTTCTTCGCGAGCTTGGTCTTCCAGTGCTTGGGTCGAGGGGAAGACCAGGTCCAACTCCATAGTGAGAAGGTGCTGTCTGCCGATCTTACCGCTGATGAGGTTGGAAAGAGCATCGGTGAAGTGGTATCCGCTGGGGAGCATGTAGTCGTTGAGATGCGGGCGGATGTTTGCATGCAATGCGTTGATTACCGCCTGCTTCTCCCCCGAAGAGATTGACTCTTTGGGAACGAGAATGGCAATCAATTGCCTGTCGTCTGTAAGATGGTCGTTACCGGCACTAAGTCCGCGCGGCAACACGGCAACGTCAATCAGTTTCGTCGCAGTAGGGAGGTGCAGAGAAGCGGCATGGACCTCGTTCTCGACTTCAGCGAGATCAATCCGGTATCCGCGAAGTTTGATCTGCCTGTCGCCAGAGATGCGGCCCTTGAAGTCGAGTTCACCATTGGGAAGAAAGCGGCCTTTGTCTCCCGTCCTGTAAAGAGTACTCCAGCCCCGAGCTCTGAAGGCGTCGGACGCGAACGGGTCATCCAGATAAGTGCGCGCTGTTACGTCTGGTCGGTTAAGGTAGCCGCTGCCAACTTGTGCACCGCCGATGCAAATTTCGCCGGTAACAGTGGCAGGAACAGGCTGCAAGGTGTCGTCAACAACGTAGTGAGAGTTGTTGGCGAGAGGTAATCCGATGGGAAGGTTCACGTCGACTGCGCTGGGTGGAGGAGTCTTGTGAGATGTCGTCTGGACGGTGGTCTCACTCGGTCCCCACTGGTTGAATACCGTGACAGGCGTGCCAAGGCTGTAAATCGCTTTGACCAGCCTCACAGGCAGGTACTCGCCTGCAAAGATGGCGTTGCGGTACTCCGAGCACTGTTTCAAGATGTCGCTGCTGTGCTCCAGGATGAGCGCAAACTGGGTGGGAGGAAAGTAGGTTACAGTCACGCGCCCTTGTTGCATGAAAGTTGCCAGCCTCTGCGGGTCCTTGCGGATGTCCTGCTTCGCAAGAAGGATAGTGGCGCCGGATGTAAGTGCGCCCCAGATCTGCGCCACCGAGAGGTCAAAGGCTGCAGAAGAATGGAACAAAACTTTGTCGCGAGATGACATTTCGTGGAATGCATTGTGGCTGCTGAGCATAGCTTGGGTATTGCCATGTGTCAAAACCGCACCTTTGGGCTTTCCAGAGCTCCCCTGATTGTCGCGTTAACAGTTGAGCATACCTAACAGGACTTTCTACTAACGGAAGTGTAGATAACATAGAACGGATCGTTCTGGGACATTTCCTCGTATGACAGAGAGGTGGCGATCGGTGTGTCGTCCGGAGAAAGGACCACTCGAGTCACCGGGATGTCCGTACCGCAGAGTTCGGCTGCCGTCGCATCAAGTTCCGGAGCGACCAATAGGATGGAAGCCGAAGAGTCCGAAATCATGTGGCGCAGCCTTTCACTCGCAAAGCTGGGGTCGAGAGGAGCGTATCCACAACGGGCAAATGAGGCACCCATCATGGCCGCAACCAAGTCAATCCCCGGTTGGAACAGGAGCCCGACAATGTCTCCAGCCCCGGCCCCGTATGACTTGAGCTTTGCGGCAATCGATTGAGCCTGCATTACAATGTCCCGATAGGTGATGCTTTCGCCGTCCGAAGTCTTGATGGCTACCGCATTGGGCTGTAGCTCGGCGAGCCTGACGACTTGGCTCACGACAGACCGGTCATTCCATTCGTTTGGTGTTGGCTGCACGTTCCAACAACGTTCGCGGAGGTAAGCCAGCTCCTTGCTGCCGCACATGTTGATACTCGTGATCGGTTGGCGGTGGTCCTTGATGGCGCTGGACAGGAAGGCGAGGAAATTCTCCGAGAAGCGCTCCATGTCCTCTCCGCCGTACAAAGACGGATCATACTGAAGCTTGAGCTTGAGCCCAGTGGCTGAATCCTCGACTGCTTCTAGTTGCATGTCGCAAGCAGTAGGGATATCCTCCATTTCGTTTCCGACTATATCAAAGTCGGCAGTTGAGTACTTTGGAGGTTCACCATACATCTGGTAGTTCACCGCGATCTGGCCCAAGGGGAAGTGTGAATCGGTGCGTTCAGCGCCAAGGGCATCCACGATGCTGTCAAAGGGCGTGGCATTGTGGGACAGAGCGTCCAACGCGATGGTCCTCGCACGTTGGACAAGGTGCTCAAACGTAAACTCGCAATGATCCTTGAAGCGCAGCGGGATCATGTTGACGAAGAATCCGAGGGTGTCTCCAAGGTCTGGGTGCGGCCGGTTGCCATCGATCATGAGGATCGTCAGGTCGTCTTCATCCGTGTAGCGATGAACAAAGGCGCGGAATGCAGCCATAAGGAAGTGGAACGGTGTGGAGTTTGTCTGAGAAGCAATACGCTTCATGCGCTTCAACAAAGGAAGCGAAACCGTTTCCTGCAGCGTCACCCGTTCACCCGTCCTCTGACCCTGACGGTTGGACTTGGCAAATGGCAGAAGCGCGGAAACGCGCGATGCATCGCCAAGTGTCTCTTTCCACCAGGCAAGGTCTGAGAGGGCCTGGGGAGATTCCAGGAACTGATTGTGCCAGACGGAGAATTCGGCATAAGACACCTTTGGCGCCGGTACGCTGGAAATGTCCTTTCCGGCCGCAATGGCTTCGTGCAAGTTGAAGAATTGGTCCATGAAAGACTTGGAGCTGCCGTTGTCGAGGCAGATGTGGTGGAAGACGATGCTTATCATGTACTGCGCATGCGAAAGCTTCATCAGTTTCAATCTCATCGACTCCCCATTTTCTATGTCAATGGTCTGCGCGCGCGCAGCCTTGACGGAAGCCAGCGCAGCCGCTTCGGGATCGGCAGCAGACGAGAGATCCTCATAGTCGATGTCGGCTTGGTAGTCATCGAGGACCTTCTGCTCGGCGAAGTCGTCTCCTTCGAAATAGCAAGTGCGCAGAATACCGTTGCGCTTGAGCATCTCCGTAATCACTTCTCGGAACATCTCAAGCCGCGGCCGGCCCTCCAGTCGGTGAGAAGTGACGAAGTTGAGGGAGCTGGGATCGGGCAGTAGGTTGTGAAGGAACCAAATCCGCCTTTGGTAGCTTGAAAGAGGAATGTGAGCGGGCAAAGTAACAGAGGCAAAGTCGAGCGCCTGTACTGCTGCAGTTCCCTTTCGCTTTGCAAGGAGGGCCTGGTCAGCCGCCGTCGCAGTGTTCTCTGTCTTCTCAGATCCGAGCGCTCCGAGTTGCATTGCTGCGTTGACCTTGCCAATGAGCGCTTCAATGGAGGTGGCGCCAAGAATATCAAACAGCGGAACATCAACAGCCACAGTCTTGGAGAACCATTTGCGGAATTCGACGGCGACAATGGAGTCCAGTCCGTATGCGGAGAGCGGATTCTTGGCCTGGATAGACTCCACAGGAGCGCCCATGACGGCCGCTACCTTTTCGAGGAAGGCGGTCGTCAGGACGCTAGCACGCTCGTCCGCATCGGCTGCATTCTTCAATGCTGCAGCGAGGTTCTGGGTGCCACTTCCGCGGTTGGCCTTGTCACCGAGGTCGAGGTTGGCGTACAAGTTCCGGAAAAGGGGCGCCTTTGCCCAGTACACGTCCTTGCGCGACGTGTTGACACCCGAGACAATCTGGTGGGCATCATTTCCGCGCGGGGTCGACAAAACTGTCTTGGGAGCAGTGACGGCTTCTTCAATCTGGTAGAAGAGCTCCGATTCCGAGACCATGTCGTAACCAAGACGCTCCATGATGGTTGCAAGAGCAGCGTCTTCAGCGACGACACCAACACCCTGGATAGCTCCAACATTCATCGTGGTACCGGCGAGGCCCTGCTCACGGCGATAACGCATCAGGGCGTCAAGGTAGGCGTTGGCGGCAGCGTAGTTGGCCTGGCCAACGGCGCCAACGACAGCCGAAGAGGAGGAGAAACACACAAAGAAGTCCAGGTCCAGATCTTTGGTGGCCTCGTGGAGGTTGCGCGTGCCGTACGTCTTCGGGTAGACGCAAGCGCGCCACTGATCAATAGTCATTTGAGCGAAGGGAACATCGCGAAGCACCATGGCAGCCTGGAAGATGCCGCCGAGGTTGTGGCGGAGAGAGCGGATGCACTTGTCAACATCGGTTGGCTTGGAGACATCACCCTGGAAGACGTAGACGGAGACGCCCTTTTCGGTAAGCCACTCAACCGTTGCTTGGGCTTCTGCGCCACGGGCACCAGAGCGGGAGAGGAAGGCAATCTCGCGGGCGCCTCTGCGGCAGAGCCACTCGGCCAGCGACCTGCCGACACCACCCAGGCCACCGACCAGGAGGTATGACTTGTCAGGGTTGAAGAGCTGCACGTCGCGGTACGAGGGCGGCATGACGGGGACGAGCTCGTTGTCGTCCGGAACCAGGACGACCTTGCCGAAGAAGCGACCCATCTGCAGGGTTCGGAAGGCCTTCTGGGCCTCGGCGTAGCTGAAGACCTGGAAGGGGCCCGGGGGCTGGATCTTGGCATCGCGCACGAGGGCGTAGGAATCGCGGATGAGGCGCGAGAGCAGGGGCTGGTTGCAGTGGTACATGGTGATCAGGTCGACCGAGGCGTAGGTGACGTTGCGGCGGAAGGGATCCATGTCGAGCTTGGTGTTCTCGTGGATGTCGCGCTTGCCAATCTCGATCAGTCGGCCAAAGGGCGCGATTGCCTTCCACGTCGAGTGGAGCAAGTCGCCCGCCAAACTGTTCAGCGCAACATCGCACCCGCGTCCGTCCGTCACCCGCAACACACCCTCGACGAAGGACGGGTCGCGCGACGAGAAGATCATGTCGTCGCTCAGTCCGAACCGCGTCTTCAGGAACTCCCTCTTGTCTGCCGAGCCCACCGTCGCGATGACGTTCGCCCCGACCATCTGCGCCAGCTGGATCGCCATTTGGCCCACGCCGCCAGCCGCCGAGTGGATCAGGCAGTATTCGCCCGCCGACAGCCGTGCCACCGTCAACAGCGAGTAGTACGCCGTCGTCAGCACCGCTTCGAACGACGCTGCCGTCACAAAGTCCATGTCGCCAATCTTCTGCGTCAGCAGCGCCGTGTTGCGTACTATCGACCGGTGAGCTCCCTGTCCGGGCTTGACCGTCAATACCCGGTCGCCAGGCTTGAACTCGGCCGGGTCAATGTTGCTGCCCGCGCGGAGCACCACGCCTGCGGCTTCATCACCGAGTCGGTAGTCGTCGATAATGCCGATCGACGCGGCAATATCTCTGAAGTTGAGCGCCGAGGCACGAACCTCAATTTCCACCTCGTCTGCGCCCAGTTCCGGATTCGCCACGTCCTCGTCGTCTTCGAACGCGAGCGTGTCGAGCAGACCTGTCTTGCCAATCTTGAGCGCAAGGTTGCGTCCGTTACCCCGGAAGGCCTCAAGGCGAGCCTGCCGGTTTCCTGCAACGGGAAGCTTCTGGTTGCGTGCCTCATCCTCTTCGATGCGGGGCACCATCAGGCAGCCGTTGCGCTCCGCGATCTGTGTCTCGGTCTTGCATTCGAGAAGAGCTTCGAGGGTGCGGCTCGCAGCGTTGGGCGTCTCAGTGCCGAGCGGCAGGTCGAGCGTCGCGACACGCACATCCTCGTTTTCGCTGCCGAGAGCCCGCATAAGGCCAACGATAACGGCCTGGGCCGGGCGCGGCGAGTCGAGAGCTGCACCCTCGAGTACCCACAAAATGTTTGATGCCGAGCTAGTCAGGAGACTTTGCAGAGCATGCAACAACGTCACTTCATCATCCGGGTTCTGCTCGAAGAATGCATCCTCGTCCAAGCTGACCAGAGAAACGACATTGGAGGTCGAAACCTTTGCGGTTGCCAAAGGCACCATTTCGACGTCTCCATCGTACTCTCTGGCTATGGTCGAGGCAATCTCCCGGGTGCGGTCTGAAGGCTTGTTGGACGTGACGATGGTGAGACTCTCTTCGTGAGAGACATCTGAGCTGGTAGCCTGCCAGACCTTGAACTGGCCTGCTTCCAGGACCGTGGTCAGCCCGGTGGTATCCACCGTAGAGCCTTCCGTGACAAGGTAGGCATCGGGCTTGAGGTACTTGACTGCATCATGGCAGCATGGCTCGCTAAGGATGACCAAGTCATAGGTGGCCGGCTCGGGCTCAGCCAGGTTTACAATGCCAGGCCAGCCAGACTCCAGCTCCTTCCAGTCAACCGACGCAGGCTCCACAGGGAAGAAGGGAGTGATGCTGCCAATCCTACGCCTTTCCCCATTCGCTCCACCGGCGTGGCGCAAAGCCTCCTTAGCAGTTGATACTTGCGAGGTGAGATGGAGGATGGCAGCGTCAGGGTACTGGTGAGCAAACACATCGACCAATCCAGCCAAGTCGGAGAAGCGCGAGGCCGATGGGGCCGAGTTGAGCCGTGAGAACAAAGGCTGCCATCGGAGTCCGAAGAAGAGACTGCGCTTCGCCTCTTCCTCTGACGAATCGTTGCCAAGAGCCGTGAGTTCCAAGCCGGCCATGTGAATGACACAGTCATGAGAGGAGTCGGTCTGAATCTTCAGATCATTCAAGGCGATACGAGATCCAGGAAGCTTCGTGTCTGACTTGACCCAGAAACGCTGCAAATCGGTCTCGTGCTTCTTCTCAGCCAAGACGCCGGAGAACTTGGCGGACTTGATGAAGGTGGGTACAAAGGCCTCGTTCAAGTTCCTCGACGCCTGCGTCCCGATGGCAGCGAAGATGACATGGAACGCCGCGTCCAGGAAGCTAGGATGAACAATGCACGCATCTGCCTCCAAGGCGACTACTTTCGTGGGGTCAAACTCGAGCTCACCTACCGAGTAGCCGTCGCCACTCTCGACGTAACCCTTCACAAGGCGGAAGTCCTCGCCGTAGTCCAAACCCATCTTGCGCAGCTGTGAATAATACTTGTCGGCAGCCTGCCTCCGGGTCGACGCCTTTTGGAGCTGCGCCAGACCATCGCTAGCGGGAAGTTTCGTAACAGGCTCGGAGGGACCACTCTCGGCCATGACCAAGCCGTGGCAGTGCTCAAACGTCATGCCGGCATTGTCATACGAGACGATGGAGAAGCGGTGCCACGTGCTAGAGAAGCTCTTGGCCGAAGTGGCCAGCGGCTCTAGGTCAAGCATCACCTCCGTGCCGTTCTCATCGGCTGTCAGTGTGAGCGCGTTCTTGAAAACAACGTCCTTCAGCTGGAACTGCTTCGCATCCGGCATCGTCGCTGCCACCGCCTCGAGCGCCATGGAGATGTAGCCAGCGGCGGGGAAAATGGTCTTCCCATCAACCACGTGCTGCGTCAACCACGGAATCTCGGACAGGCGCAGGAAGTTACGCCAACGCGGGTGGTTCCCGGGAGCTCCTGGCATCTGCGCTCCAAGGAGCGAGTGCCGGATCTTGCGCAGACGGTTCTCACGGATGAGGCGCGTCTCAGCCCAGAACTTGCCGTGGTCCCAAGAGTAGCTGGGCAGGTTGCGAAGGAGCGTTCCTTGGGAAACCCGCTCGACGTCGCGGTTGTTGGTCAACGACAGGGTGCTGTTGGCCGCAGCAAGGTCGACGGGGTAGCCGAGCGCGAAGAGCTGGCCCGCAGTGGAGAGCAGGCTCTCATATGCGGGGTCGCTGCGCGTCAGGGTAGCCACGTACGGGACTTCGAGCTTCAGGCTCTTGAGGACCTGGCGCGAGGGGCCCTGCAGAGCAGGGTGCGCGCCGATCTCAACGAGCACGTCGACGTTCTGCTCGTCATCCTCGTCGAGCAAGATGCCCGTCAGTGCGTCGGAGAAACGCACCACGCCAGTCATGTTGGCAGCCCAGTAGGAAGCGTCCATGGGCCTGGCCGCGGAGTCGCGAGCGGTGACACTGGAGGCCATCTGGCACTGCGCCTCGGTGGGGGCGAAGCCGGGAGTGCCGGACAGTGCCTTCTCGAAGCCCGGGGCGAGCGGCAGCATGTGGTGAGAGTGGAACGCCTGCTCGACCCGGAGCTGGCGTACGAACACTTTGCGCTTCTCCAGGTTCTCCTTGAGCTCAAGAACAGCGTCTTCGTCACCAGACATTGTCAGGCTGGAAGGGCTGTTGACAGCGGCCAGAGCGATGCGGCCGGTGTAACTCTCCAGCTCAGCCTTGCCCTCAGCTTCCGTCATGCCCACAGCAATCATGGCGCCGCGCTTGTTGAACGAACCGGGCGCAGTGCCCTGCGACATGTACAGCCCGCGGTAGTAAGCACAGATGATGGCGTTTTCGAAAGTCAAGATGCCAGCGGCATACGCGGCGGCGATCTCACCAGACGAATGGCCAACAACAGCCGCAGGAACAATGCCCCAGGCACGCAGGTGGTCGACGATGGCCAGCTGCAGCGCAGCGCACAGCGGCTGCGAGAAGATGCTCTGCGCGAGACGCGACTCGTCAGCCGACTTGCTCAGCTCGCCGACGCAGGTCCAGTCCGGCCGGTCGGGCAGCGCCTGCAGCACGGTGTCGCAGTACTCGAGCGTCTGCCGGAACAGCGGCGACTTTTCCAGCAGCTCGCGGCCCATGGCGTGCCACTGGGCGCCCTGGCCCGTGAAGACGAAGCCGACGCGCGGCGTGCGCTCGCTGCGCCGCGTCCACTTGGCCACGGGCAGCGGCTCTTGCAGGCTTTGCAACACGGAGCTGTGGTCGTGGCCGATGGCGAAGGAACGCTGCTGGTGCATTGAGCGCCGTACGCTGAGACTGTAGGCGAGGTCGGCGGGCTTGAGGTTCGGGTGGGCATTGACATAGGCCACCAGGTCGGCGACGAGGTTCTTGCCGCCCTTGTCGTTGTGCGTCGTCAGGGGCAGGAGGTAGGGCCTTGCAGCCGTAGTGTTGTCAATGACCTCCGTGGCCTGGGCGTACTCTTGGATTGAGGCGAGAGCAGTGGCCCTGGAACGGTAGTTCTCAATGATGATGTGGGCATTGGAACCTCCGTAGCCGAAGGAGTTGACAGACGCTCTGCGCAGGCCCGTCGGGGTCTCCCAGTCGGCAAACTGCGTCGGGACCTTGATCTTCAGACGGTCGAAGTCGATGTCGGGGTTGGGCGTGTTGAAGTGCATGTTGGGGAAGATCTTGCCAGACTCGACGGACATGGTCGCCTTGATGATACCAGCAAGGCCAGACGCACCCTCGAGATGCCCCAAGTTCGACTTGATCGAGCCGACAAGCAGCGGCTTGTCACGCGAGGCGGCGAAAACACTGCCAATGGCATTGGCCTCAATGGGGTCACCGGCACGGGTACCAGTCCCATGCGCCTCGAAGTAGTCGGTGTCGGTGAGGTCGAGGCCAGCAGCCTTGTAGGTGCTGCGGATGAGGGAGGCCTGAGCGGCGCCGTTGGGCAGGGTAAGGCCAGCCTTAGTGCCGTCGTGGTTGGCGCCAGAGCCGCGGACGACAGCGTGGATAGGGTCGCCGGCGGCCTCGGCGACGGAGCGACGCTTGAGGACGACGGCGGCGATACCCTCGCCGCGCACGTAGCCGGAGCCAGAGGCGTCAAAGGTGCGGCACCGGCCGTCGGTCGACAACATGCCGAAGTCGGTCATGGTGATGAAAATGTTGGGGTCGAAGTGCAGGGCGGAGCCGGCGACGATGGCGATGTCGGCATCGCCGTGCTGCAGCGACTGGTTGCCGAAGTGCAGGCAGACGAGCGAGGAGGAGCAGGCCGTGTCGATGGTGACGGAGGGGCCGTGCAGGTCGAAGACGTATGAGATACGGTTGGAGAGGATGGCATTACCCGCACCGGTGACGGTGTACTTGGGGTATTGTGCGAGGTCTTTGGTCAACATCGAGTTGTAGTCGTTGGAGAAAGATCCCACGTAGACGGAAGTGCGTGTACCGCGGACCTGCTCCATGGGGATGCCGGCTAGATGAACGTGTTAGTGCCAATGGCTCGCATGAATTAGTGTATGGCTACTGACCTTCCTCAAGAGCTTCGTAGATGACCTCGAGGAGGAGCCGCTGCTGCGGGTCCATGGCCTCGGCCTCCTTGCCCGAGATGCGGAAGAACTCATTGTCGAACTCGTCAATGCCCTGGTCGAGGAAGTACCCGTAGCGAGCATTGGTCTAGATGGCAGGCACATCAGCTGGAGGAAAATGGGTTGTATGGGGGGAGCTACGAACCGTGCCTTTGTTCGTGCCTTGGGGGTGGTAGAAGGCATCGACGTTGAAGCGGTCCGCAGGCATCTTCCGCAGAAGGTCCTCCTTCTGGGAGAGCACATTCCACAGCTGGGATGGGTTCTTTGCCCCAGGGAAGCGGCATGCCATGCCGACGATGACGCTGGGGTCATCGGCAACAGGCTGGCGGGCTCCCAGTTCGGCGTCACTGGAGTAGACTGAGGAGTTGCTCGAGTCAGCGTCGACGCGGGACGACGGCGAGCTGCCCTCAGAGGAAGACTCGGCGTCGAGGTTCCCATTCAATCGCATGCTGGCGGACATGGTGTATGAGGATAAGGGGGAATGAAAAGAAATCTAAAAAATGACTCTTTTTTTGGTATATGGAAGAGGAAGGTCTACAGCTTGCAGTGAAGGACGAGCTTGAGAGGTACAAACTTTTGGCATCTTGCGGATGCTTTTATAAAGGGGCCTTTGTCGTCAAGCTGGTAGACAATGGTCGAGAATCGAGGCGTGATGGTAGGCATTCCCAACGAGGCGCTGACAGTGCAGGTGGCGGGGCAGGGGGGGCAAGGAGGTGAGGAGCGCCACATAAGCGTAAGGCTGCGAGTTGGGGGGCTCACCAAGCTGAAATCCTTTGAGCACTGTCTTAGTGTAAGCTGACGCCTGGAAAAGGTAGGTCGGTGGTCGTGTCCCAATTCAGTAATCGGTTGTCGACTTGTCTCCCACGCCATCCATCTTTCGCCGTCAGCCCACGCCCGCATTGACTTCTGCTCCCCTCACTCGATCAACCTACCTTTCTCCCACTCACTTCCACCTACCTAGACTTCTCCTGTCTCCAACTTGCCGACCTTTCGCTTCAAGCCCGCCACCATGCCCTTCTACCAGACACCCATCCCGCCCCTCCCGGCTACGGCCTCCTTCACTGGGCAAACAGTCGTCATCACCGGCGCGACGGGCGGCATTGGGCATGAACTCGCCCTGGAAGTGCTGCGTCTCGGCGCGGCCAACGTCGTCCTCGGCGTACGCGACGTCGTTAGAGGCTTGGCCGTGCGGCTTGAACTGTTGGCCGATGCCCGTGTCCGCGCTGTCAATCCCACCGGCGCCATCATTATACACGAGCTCGACCTGTCCAGCTTCGCCAGCGTGGCCGCGTTTGCCAGAAAGGTTGAGCAGTCGGAGAAGAGACTCGACGTGCTGCTGCTGAACGCGGGAATCAACCTCGCGCGCTTCGAGCAGACGGTCGACGGGCATGAAAGGTACGCTTGCGCTCTTCGCTCCTCACTGTTGCCGTACGTGCTCACCCAACCTCACAAAATGACAGGTGTATGCAAGTCAACGTGCTCTCCAATGCGCTTCTCTCGCTGATGCTGCTCCCGCTGCTTCAGCGCACCACTGCCTCGCACCATCCCACAATCACCTGGGTCGGCTCTCTCGCACAGGGCTTCCACTCTCCGGGACTTCCTGCCGCCACGGCCACCTCTGGTATTCTCCCACACTACGCTGCTCGCGCCGCGTATTCCCCACTCCGCCGCTACCCGGACACGAAGCTTTTCGTTGCTCTGTTTGTGCGGGAGCTCGGGGTACGCCTTCAGCAACAGCATGGTGACGTTGTGGCGAACAATGCCTGTCCCGGCACTGTCAAGACAGGCGCCGACAATGCTCTCCCCTTCTACCTGCGCATTCCCATGAACCTGAACCGCGCGCTGCGAGCGCGTTCGGTGGACGAGGGCTCACGGGCTGTGTTGTGGGCTGTTCTTGCAGGGCAGGGTCAGGGCTCGACGGCAACGGAGAACGGCGCGTACTTGGCGGATGGAAGAGTCGCAGAGTAAGTTTAGTGTTTTCTTTTTTGTTGGCGTGAACGTTGTAGCTAACGTGGCAACAGACGCACGCCATTTGCAGACACGGCTGAGGGAAAAGCCTTGGGCGTGAAACTGTTTGATGAGATCGTGGCTGAGGCGCAGCGCATTGATGCGGGTGCTGGGCGGGGCCTGACTTTGGCGTCTTGAGGGCGGCGTTGGTTGCCGTGGAGGTGATTGGCGGAGCGATGACGTTTGTTTTGGTTATTTTGCTTTTTGCGTTTGGGGTTACAGTTCGTAGCAGAGCAGGCACGTCAAATGCAGAATTGCAGTCAGGTCGCCATGGTGTAAGGTAGAGATGGCAGGCGCGTCCGGCGTTTGCCAGTCACGCGGGTCACGTGCGTCGTCACATGATCTCGCGCCGGCCCGCGCCGTTCCGTCACCACCTCACCACAACATTCACAACAACCTCGTGTTCCGTCTCACTCCACGCCTCTTCCGCTGCCCCACACGCCACCGGTGCCCTACATCGCCGGCGAGCCCACCGCAACAGCGCAACATGCGGCTATCCCCTCCAGCCTCCAATTCCTCCCCCCACGCGTCTCCCGCCCGTTCCCGCAGGATCCCGTTCCCTAGCGCCCTCTGGTCCATACGACTTGTCATGCGCAATTTCCTTTAGCCGAACCTGCATGGCTGACTGAGGGCAGAGTTGCCCAACAGGGCAGGCGAGCAACAATTCGGCCACTTTATTTTAACGTCGCTGGCCCGAAGCGCCTGCAGCCCTACGTCTAAGACTGACTAAGCCGTTTGCCATTGGCACACGGGTCCTGCCTTCCCTCCGCGCTTGCATATGCACGCGTTCTGACGTGCATCGGCCGACGAACCCCACGAGCATGTTCATCACTTATTCGTGGAACAACCCAACTAGGATCATCTGCTTCCTTGCGTGCCCTTGTGGGGTAATGGTGAGATTGATGCGAACGCTATCTATGGCTTGTCTCAATGCAGCAACTTGAAGAAAAAATAGTAGGCCCAGACCAGCGGCGTCAGCAGCGCAACTGCCACCGCGCTCATGTCGTCGCTCACTGAACGCACCACCCACTGCGCCATGACCGTCCCCGGCGCCCCCTCGGTGAAGAGCATCAGCTTCATCATGTCTTCGGTCATCTTCTGCACCCGATGCACCCGAACGAACATGCCCTCCTCGTAGCGCCGCACCGAGTCCCCCCACGCATCCCTGCCGCCACCGCGGTCCAAAGCCTCCTCAATCGCCTCGGCCAGCTCCATGGCGTCCTTCATGGCCGCGTTGACGCCTTCGCCCACAAACGGCGTCATGACGTGAGCCGCGTCGCCGAGGATCGTCACGCCCGCCTTGCTCTCCCATTTCATGCCCACCGGCAACATGACCAACGAGCGCGGCCACACGGCGCCCTCATCGCACGCCGCGAGCATCTCGCGCACCTCAGGCGCCCAGTCGCTGAACTCACTCATCAGCGCCGCCTTAACCGCCCTCGCATCGCGCACATCGTAGCCGGCCTCGCTCATCCAGCCCTCGCTCCTGACGCCCCACACCGAAATGTACACGGCTCCGTCGCCAAGCTGTTGCCCCATGACAACCTTGCCGTCGGAAAAGGCAAAGCACGAGCCCCCATTCACGAGCCGGTGCAACAGCGGCCGGGTCTTGGCCGCCTCGGGCACCACCATGTTGAAGCCGCCCACGCCCGAGTAGAAGGGCTGCTGCGGCGTCAGCGCTTGGCGCACGGCACTGTAAGCGCCGTCGGCGCCGACGATGAGATCGAAACCCTGCTCGACGCTGCCATCGGCGAAGAAGACGGCGCCATTGGCCTCGTCGATGCGCCGCACGTCGCGGCCCCAGCGCACGAGGCCCGGCGGCAGCGCATCGAGAAGGAGCCTGCGCAGCGCAAGACGGTCGACTTCGGGCTTGCCCTGGGCGAACCAGCCACCGTCGCGCGAGCTGGTCAGGCGCAGGTACGGCCGCATGCGCTTGTCGCAGACGGCGAGGGCGTCGCCGTCGAATCGCGCGACTGAGAGAAACTTGTCGTAGAGGCCGGCGGCCTTGAGGGCGGCCAGCCCCTTCTCCTCGTGAAGATCGAGGGTGCCGCCCTGGTCGCGCGCGTGCAGGCCGGCCTCTCGTTCGTAGATGGCTATTTGCGAGGCTGAGAGAACGCCGCGCAAGAGGAGTAGGCGCGCGAGAGTGCAGCCGGCCGGGCCGGCGCCAACAATGGCGATGCGGGGAATGGGGACAGATTCGGAAGCCATGATTTGATGATGATGATGATGGTGATGATGAAAGTGTTGGTGATAGTGTGGGTTCGGTTAGGGAGAAGGAGAGCGGCATGGCTGCAGAAATAGCACTCTCGAGTCTCGAATCTCAGTCATACGCTCCGACTTCACCCGCCCGAGTGGTGCGACGAGGCTGACAGGGGCGTTGGAGGTCTTGCGCAGGAACGTTGGGCTTCTGCAATAGCAACACGGCTGACAGGGCTTATCGACAAGGATGCCCCGACGGCCAAATGGTTGCCCCGCGTCTGCCCTGCGCGCCTTCCTATTAATCTTTGGACCTCAGGCCGTGGCCTTTGCTGCCTCGAATTCGACAAGAGAAAATAACATGTCCACTGACGGCCACGACTTCAAGCCCGGCCGCCACTTCTGGCTCGCCCTGGCCCCCGTCGCCCTCTTGGCCATGATGGTCTCGCTCGACGGCACCTCCGTCTCCGTCGCCTTGCCCGTCAGTCATTCCCTATTGTCCAAGTCCATCCTACTAACCTCTCTCCCAGATCATGGCCGAGAGCTTGCACGGCACCGCCGCCGAGGCCTTCTGGACCGGCACCAGCTTCCTTCTGAGCTCCGCCGTCTTCCAGTTGCCCATAGGCTCGCTGTCCGAGACGTTCGGCCGCATGTACACGCTCGCGGCGTGCACTCTGCTCTTCCTCATCGGCATCATCATTTCCAGCGTCTCGCACAACTTCACCCCCATGCTGCTTGGCCGCACCATCCAAGGCATGGGCGGCGGCGGCATCATCCTGCTCAATGACATCGTCATCACTGACCTTGTACCCATGCGCCATCGCGGTACCTACTTTGGCATCATTGGCGGTGTCTGGGCACTCGGAAGTGTCTCCGGACCCGTCATCGGCGGCGCGCTAGCCTATGAGGCCTCTTGGGTAGAACTCGTCCCTTCCCTCCTCTGCCCGTGAACTCATTGCGCTGACATTTTGTGCTGCAGCGCTGGCTTTTCTGGATCAACATCCCCTTTGCCGCTATCGCACTCGTCATGATCCCCATCTACCTGCGGTTGAAACGCACGCCGGGCTCAGTGCTCGAGAAGCTGCGCTCCATCGACTGGATCGGCAGCGTGCTCTTCATCGGCGCCACCTCGAGCTTCCTCATCCCCATAACGTGGGGTGGCGTCCAGTTCCCCTGGGAGTCGTGGCACACGTTAGTGCCGCTGCTGATGGGCGTGGCGGGCATGGCGGCCTTCTGCGTGTACGAGAAGCTCGTCCCCTCTACACCCATCATCCACCTCGACCTGCTGCGTGACTACAACATGGCCTATTCGCTGTTCGCAGCCATTATTAACGCCGCCATCGTCTACGGCGCGCTGTACTTCCTTCCGCTCTACTTCGAAGCCACAAAGGACTACAACCCGACCGTGTCGGGCGTGGCTCTCTTCCCCGCCACTTTCACCGTCGCCCCCATGTCCATCATCGCCGGCATCGTCATCTCCAAGACGGGCGACTTCCGCGTCGTCACTTGGGTCGGGTGGATCTTGTCCACGGTCGGACTCGGAGTCATGACGCTGCTCGATGTCGACACCTCGGTCGTGAAATGGTTTTTCATGACATTTACGACTGGCCTCGGCCTGGGACTGCTGTACACGTCGCTCGCCATCATTAACCAGGCAGCGACGCCTTCCGATGACGCCATGGCCATCGCCATTGGGCTTTTCATCTTCGCACGCTGCCTCGGCCAGTGCCTCGGCGTCGCCATGTCCGGCAGCGTATTCCAGAACCAAATGAAAGCCAAGCTGCTGAAAACCGAGACGCTGGCCGACAAGGCCACCGAGTACTCTCGAGACGCAACCAGCATCGTTGCCCTGCTGGGCGGCATGCCAGACGATGAGCGCAAGCGCGAGCTGATACAGGCGTATGCGGACGCGCTGAAGATCGTGTGGGCTGTGTTTGCGGCGCTGAGTGGGGCGGCGATGTTGGCAGGGTTTTTCATAAAGAAGGTAAGTCTGGACCGAGCGCATCAGACGCGGCAAGGCCTGGATGCGAGTGACGCAGAAGATAGTGGGAACGAGGAGGGTGGGTTTGGCGACAGGGACGCCGATGGTAGGAGCGAGGTGACGACTGCGGAGAAGGTCGAGAAGGTTGACGCTGAGGAGAAGCATGGCGATGACATCCCCCCTACCCCTACCACCCCCACCACCCCCATCACCGCTGCCACTACCACCACCACCCTAGCCGAGCCAAATCACCGCATTGACACTGTTGAAGCAAAAGAGCATAGTTGAGTCGGCGTTCTTTTTTTCAATGTCCTCTGATCTAGATACATAGTATTTTCTCTTTTTCTGACAGATAATAATCACTTTCGTACATAGATCTGTACGTACGTACCCACCTACATACAGACGGCCGTCTCAGGTCTGCGCTTTTGCCAGAGGCATCACCCGCTCTACAATGCTCGTCCAGTCATTCGAGTCCTGTCTCGACGACCTGTGGTACGATCTCATCCGGTCTGCCGAATCACGCGCGCCAACCAGAGGGCGGGAGTTAGAACTGCCCAGTCGGAATTCAAGCTGCTCATCCGGTCGGGAAGACGGATCCTTTAGGACCGAAGTGCGCTTCGTTCGACCCAGCTCAATCATGGCCATTTCGGGCCAATCACGTGTCTGAAGTTATATATTTTGCAAGAGAGCCATAGATTGATGCGGTGGCGAGTTGTTTGCATTGGTTCCTAGATGTCTTTACATACCAGAGTCTAATGGCAAACACGCCTGCAGGCAAGTTACAGGTGAACAAACGCAAACACGAATGACTGTAGTCAGTAATAAAGAATTGCTACACTTTGTTTCTTTGTTCCAGCGACTGTATCTAACCATTCTTTTCCGTGGTAAATTTAGTAGAAATTCCAACCACAACCCCAAAATCACGAGATCCAACGGGAATGCACACCAGCGTAGATTGATTGGCGGGCGTCAGATTAGTTAGCCGCCTCAACACCTCATATGCCAAGACATCGAAACACGGCCCATTCAAACCCACAGAAACCCATCCAACCCCCTAGCAAGACGTGAATGAATCGTCAGAATCGATCCATACGGACCAGCCCGCACGTGGGATCGAAGTGGACCGTTCCGCCCTTTGCCGCCGCCAGCCCTATGTCAGCCTAGCTTATGTTTCAGCTCCGCCGGTCAGTGCTGCTGTGATGGCGCATATGTTGCTCGGATTCTGCAGCCAAGGATTACTTGTTTGACTTACGGGTTTGAAAGGAGTGTCAGCTACTGTTTGTGTGAAAAATGGGGCTTTGAAATTCCCATGTGATCGTGTTGGGGGTTTTGAATGGCTTTCTTTGAACGACATGAAGGTGCTGTTCTGACATAATGAATGCTGCAGGGAGGTACGACTAGGTTCGATGGATCAAGCCTGGAAATTTCGAGGGCTTTAGACCTAATGTTTGTTGATTTTTTAGAAGATCGCTGCTCGGTGTTTCTAGAATCCCATTTATTTGTTCACTGAGTAAATTGAAAACCTCGTGCCAGGATTTTTCTTCGGCTACAACCATATCCGTGCCTATCAATGCCAAAAGAATCAAGTTAAGAAACCCGTTTCTATATAGATGACTAGGAGGGAGGCTTAGAGCTGAGCACAGCCCTGCGCGCGCGCGCACGCCTCAGCCCTACACAAGCCGCACGATTGGCGTCAACGAATAAAAACGCCTTACAAACTCCACAGTCCCCACAGCGGCATGTGTATTCCACCGACGGAAGCTGTTCTACGAAGGTTCCGGCATCCGGCGGCGTCATGCGTTGGTCCGCTGGCCGCGCACGTCAGCAGCGCGGAACCTTCGGAACGTTGTCATCAACCCTTACGCCAACTCGCGCTGAGGCTTGGCGACAATTCTAAATATGTGAGCCTATCTTTCGCGAAAACATTTCCTTTCACGGACGCATACACGAGAAGGCGCTGGGCCTGTACGTAGGCGTGCAGTCTGTTTGTGCTGCTTGATTCGTCAGCTACACATCCTTGCACCGTAAGCTCCGGTCAACAAGAGCCACGACTATGCCCTCGCTTTTATAAGCACTGGCGTCCTAACATAAAACCTTTGGCACCTCTAACCGCTTTCACGTAAACCGCGAAATGAACGACACTACCCCCAGGACCGCATCGGACGTCCCAGATTGTCATGCCTACATCGAAGGCATCGACACCAACTATGGATACGTACCGTCTGAAGCGGCCGGTGCCGTCTTCCTCGCCCTCTTCGGTGTGTCTATGCTCGCGCATACCTACCAGACCGTTCGCACCCGCTCCTGGTGGACTCTTGTCTTCTCCATAGGCGCCTTGAGTAGGTAATCCAAACTTCGCAAAAACTTCACAATACTAATATCCTTCCTACAGCCGAAGTGATAGGGTGGGCAGGGCGAGAATGGTCTTCGCAATGTGCCTACAGCGGAGATGCGTTTTTGATGCAAATTACAACTCTCATCATCGGTATGGACAACCCTGAAGCATTCTTTAGCAAATCGCCCCTAAGCTAACGGCGAGTCAGCGCCTACGTTCTTCACCGCCGGGATCTACGTCATCCTCGGGCGGCTCATCGGCATCATGGGCCGGTCGTCTAGCCCTATCTCCGAGAAGATGTACCTCATCATCTTCGTCACCTGCGACGTGGTATCGCTTGTCGTGCAAGCGGTAGGCGGTGCGATGGCCTCGATCGCCTCTCAATCAGACCCTCCGAAGGACACCAAGCCCGGCACGAACATCATGGTCGCAGGTATTGTGTTCCAAATGGCGTCGATCACGCTGTTTTGCTGCTTCTTCGTGCTGTTCCTATGGCGCGTGCGGAGGCGCACACTGTCCTTGCGCATCAAGGTCTTGATCGCTGCCACCACTCTGTCCATTTTCGTCATCTACATTCGGAGCGTTTATCGTACCATCGAGCTGGCCCAGGGCTGGGACGGCTACTTGATCACCCATGAGGGCTACTTTGTCTCCCTCGATGGCGCGATGATGGTGATTGCTGTCGCCGTCTTCAATCTTGTCCATCCAGCGTACTTCCTGCGGCAGGATAGCAATGAAAGCACGAGTGAAGAAGAGAAGCCGTAGTGTTCCGAGGGAGGTGTCAAGCATGGTTGAAAGGGTGGCGGGTGTGCAGGCGTACATGGCCGGAGACAAGCGAACAAGCAAGTATATCTTGTAAAGAGCGCCTTGCCCTGATAATCTCTACAGACTATTGTTAGTCTCATTCTAGGTCTCATTTGTTTTAGATACCGATTTCCTTCTGTCTTTCTTTCCTTCTTTCCTTCTTGTCTTTCTTTCTTTATTGAGGGGGTCATGCGGGGACCACTGCGTCTGGGCGGAGGATTTAGCGATAGTCGAGCCGTCATGGCAGCGATGGCCTAAGAAGGGTTTTCCGTGGAAATGATTGTATGTCGGGTCGGGTGAGTTCGTTGACAGTCAAGGATTGTTATTTTCTGTATATCTTAGCGCATAGACAATAATGAGTTGGGAGCAGTTGCGTCCAAATCTCTTGTTGTGCAAGTACCTTTCAACACGACTTTAGACAGGTGCAGCTATGCCGAGTGTGAAGTTGTCAGTTGAGCGAGCCGTTGTCGATGTGGGAAAGTGCAGCTTCGACACAGCCGCACCTGCCGTTTTGACTTGCGTCTGTGAGAATACTTGAACTCCACTCTCAACCAACAAGCTCTCTCAACCACGTCAACAATGCCACGCAACAAGAGAAAGGCCTCGGCGGCCGCAAACGACGACGATCCGGATGAGGTCAAGAAGAATGAGTCTTCTCCTCCTGCCTCCTTCATCGTCATCAACATCACCGAGCTCGCCTTCCACATACTCTCTTTCGCCGACACCGAAACCCTCTGGCAAGCCAGTCACGCATGCAGCAAACTTCGCGACCTCATCGCCCACGACACGGCTTCTCAACGCCGGCTCTTCTTGACTCCAGACCCAGCCGGCACCCTCAGCCTCCTCTAACCCGTCTCCTACTACCTCTATAGCAGGTACAACCGGATGGCCAGCGTCTTCCGCATGTATGGTGGACCGTCTGCGCACGCGCGCCTCGCCCAAGTTGAAGACCACAACGATCTGCATAAGGTCCAATCACACTTCGCAGGCATAACAGTGTGGGCATGCGACGAGCGGCCGCAGCCCACGGCGCCACAGCCGAGCTTCTGGATACCGAAAGTCTCCAGGATCGAGTTCAACCCGCTGTTCACGAGCGGCGACTGGCACCCATGCTACACCCCGCTGGATGAGCTAACGGATGATGACCCGCTCAGAACGTGGAACTGGGAGTGCAGAGAGGTGCGGCTGCGGCCCGAAACACACGAGCTGCTGAGGCAGGACGGCGAGGACCGCGACACCCTCAGAGCAATGTACCTGACGCAGCCGCCTATAACGACCGTCTGCGCCCGTGAAAATTCCGGTACATGTCTGATCTTGTTCTCGAACGAGAAGGGCGTTGCGATGGGAGACGTGTTCGATAACCTGGATGGCAGGGCGAAGTCCCGCGCACGAACAGTAGGGGATTTGAGTTATGAGAGAAAAAATTTTGAGAACCTGTGGTGCAGAATAGTCATTGCGGCACTGTGTTAGAGGGCACCCACCATGGCCGGAGGAATTAAGTGCGAGGTCGTCAGAAAGAAGCATGTACAGTACCATAAAAGCACACGGAGTTATTTGACCGGGGTTACTCGGACAGGACCACAGACCTAGGAGCCCTTGCAGGATATTTGCTAGGCACTTACTTCGAGGATGGACGTGATGGTATGTAACGTCCGTCACCGTGAAGCGAGATGTACCGTGAAGCGAGATGGTGATAATTGTATGGAGTAGAAGAAGATACCTAGTTAAGATATGTTGAGTCTATGTGTGCTCTAAGACCTTTTCACCTATACCTAGGACTCGGGCTGGGAGCTTGGCAAGGAGTACTCTGTAGGGACTGATTATATTATGTCCTGTCTCGCTAGACGGTGGATCTCGATTCGCGGTGACGGACGTTAGGAATAGAGAAAAAAAAAAAAAAAAAAAAAAAAAAACACCATTATCCATCCACCAAACACCACGCGACGAACCCCACCAGGCCGATGCGTCGGGATTCGACGGAGTTCCACGCCTGCGGCGATCCGGACAAATCGGGCAAATGCCGTGACTCGCGCTCTCGGGAGATCAGCTCGTGGCCCCAACGCCCGCTTGGCCTTGTCGTCTTTTTGCGTTTCTTCCTACCTACAGTACCGGCATCTACGACTGCCTCTTCGGCCTTTTCTTTTTCTTTTTCTTTCACCTCTCTTCTCTTCACGCACCTCTTGGCGTCGACATACCTCTGGCCTTCTTCCTCGATTCCTTCCTTCGGCTCTCCACCCGACCCACCGCAATGGCCTTTCCCCGGCGAGACCCCGCCATCTACTTCGCCGGCTTCACGCAGCACCACTGCACCTACAAACATGTCAATGGCCATCCCATCGACCTGACGGTGTTCGTCCCTTCCGATCTGCCTCGGGACACCAACGCTCCAGCCCGTCCCGTAATCGCGCGCTTCCACGGCGGCGGTCTCATAACTGGCGCGCGCCTGCACCCCGGCTCCTTCGCGCCGTGGATCCTCGAGCTCGCGCGCGCGCAGGGTGCCGTCCTCGTTACGCCCGACTACCGTCTCCTACCCGAAGCCCGCGGTGCCGACGTCTTGGCTGACGTCGCTGACTTCTGGGCCTGGCTGCGCAGCCCGCAGGGCCTGCAGGCCGCGGTGCCGGATCTGCCCGTGGACATTGACCGTGTGCTCGCTATGGGGGATAGCGCGGGCGGCATGCTCGCCCTGCAGGCGGCGTTCATGGGCGCGCCGGGCATCCGCGCCCTCATCACCGCGTACCCCATGGTTGACCTTCGCAGTGACCACTTCACCCGCCGCTGCGAGAAGAACATCCTGGGGCTGCCGATGCTGGACGAGGAGCTGGTGGAGGAGTACATCGAGGCGGCGCGCAGCAAGCCCGGCGTCGTCCTGGCCTCTGCCGATATCCCGGACCGCATGGACCTCATGATCGCCGTGTTCCAGCATGCTCGCTTCGGCGAGCTGCTCGGCCCCGAGCGCGAGCTGTACCCCTTTGACCGACTCGAGGACGTTAGCCGCGCGGGCGCGCGCCTGCCTCCGCTACTCGTCACCCACGGGTCGGATGACTCGATCATGCCATCTAGCGGTAGCCGGCTCTTTGTTGAAGCGTGGCGCCGGTGGCAGCCCGAGGCTCGCGTCGAGCTGGTCATGCGTCCAGGCGAGCACGGCTTCGACAACAGCGTGGGTGCCGACGAGGAGTGGTTCAAGGGACCATTGGAGGCCATCGTCCGGGAGTGGTTGGGGACTGGACCGTAGCACGCAAGTCTCACACGGGTTAAAGACATAGATCTACTATCTTCAGGGGCTTTTCTTCGTTCCGCGCCTTGTCCATCTCGGGTCGCCGCCCCCACACTTTCCAGTAGTGCAGGTACATGTGCACGTCCTTCCGCTTGAGGTCCGCTCGTGCTTTGGCCAGGAAGACCTGGACCTCAAAGGGCTTCCAGCCGAGGACACGAGTGAAGATGCCCAGCACGAAGGCCTCGAGGCCGTCCGTCGTCTGCATGAGGTTGAAGAAGCCGATGGCCTTGTAGTCGGGATCCTTGGCCCAGTGCCCCATGGGCAGTTTGCACACCTTGACGCCGATGTCCACAAAGCCAGCGTCACGCATCCAGTGCTCCAGCTTCGGGCCCGGGCTGCAGGTGCGGCCGATGGCGTCGCAGCCTTCGTTGAGCAACTCGGCTAGGCGCTTCATGTGGTTGTCGGGGGTGAGGGTGCCGTCGTCGGAGACGTACCTCATTTCGTAGTCGCCGAACTCGACCCAGCCGCCGGGGGCGACGGCTTCGTAGCAACGCTGCATCAGGAGCGGCCAGTCGGCGATGCTGCCGGCGAGGTAGCGCGCGTGGATGAAGTCAAAGGGCGGGCGTTCGGGCCATTCGGACTCGACATCATCGACTTCGAAGTGCACATTGGGCGGAACCCAGCGCGGCTGGATGGGCGACAGGTCGTTGCCGATGACCTCGGCTTCGGGGTAGCGGTCGGCGGCCTCGATGGCCCAGATACCGGTGCTGGGAGTCAGGTGTTGGAATGGGTGGTACAACGCGTAGCGGAAAGAGGAGCGCCGTACGTGAGTTGGGATGGGCGGAAGGGCAGACTTACCCAGTGCCAATGTCGAGGATGCGTTTTGGATCTTTCTTCATGGGAGCGCAGAAGAGGGCGTCGCCGATGGCCAGCGACGACATCTGATGGACCATGTCGAGGCGGTCCTGCTCGCGGTCGTCGTTGGGAAAGTTGTAGACGCCGTCGCGGTAGGCGTGGAAGCGGCGGCCGTTTTCGACGCGGTATCGCTCGGCGGTGGAGCTCAACCAGGTTTCGTAGCTGTACATGTCGTCGTCGTCGTGACCGGGGTCGATTTCGACGTAGACTTGGTGGATGCGGGGAGCGCGGGCGGTGGACATGGCGGCGGCGGGAGGATTTAAGGACATTGCTTAGGCCCACGAGCGCGGCGCGGAAATCAAGATGGCGTTGAAATAGGGACGAAGAGTGTGCGGGGGGCCCTGGCTGGTGTGCGGTGGAGAACATGACGGAGAAGAAGCGTGAGATGGGTACGAGTCAGGGCGCGGACCCGAGGAAAGGGAGAGTCAGAGAGGGTCGCGGGCGAACGCGAGAAGCGAGACGGGCATGAGCGAGCGAACGAGCATCAACCAGCGAACGGACGGCGGGAAGAAGTGGGGTCCTTGTCCGTTGCGCCCGTCCAGCGTCGGCGTCGGCGGATTCCGGCCCGGCGCGCCATGAGCCGAAAGCCGCGTCCGCGCGCGCGTATCGCGCGTCCCGCCCGCGTTCCTTCCCCATCGTGCCATCATCCATTCCATCCATCGCGCCTTCCCATCGCCGTCATGGCGTCGTCGCTGCCCTTCGGCCTCGAATGGGCCGCGTCCGACGACCGCGCCCGCCTCATCTTCGTCTACTGCACCCACCCCATCGCTCATTGGGTCCGTTTCCTCTCCCGTCCTCTGCCGCCCGACTCCTGAACCACTTCTTTCTTGTCGCCAACCACCGCCCATTTTGCGGCTACGACTTCCGCCTCTGCCTTGCCCGCAGCTACGAGACCAGGAACTATTACCCCAAAGATCCCGCCGTCCTTCGGAAAGGCGGCCTCCACTTCCTCTACGAGAACGACCTCGTCTCGTCGCCTGCGTCGCTCTTCACCGTCTCCATCGAGCTGGACGAGCAAACGCAGCAGGACAAGCGGAGCTGCCTGCTGCGGAAGAATGGCTGGGGCAACCCCAATGCGTACGGCGAGGTGCGCTGCGAGTTCAACAACGTAATCGACATGGCCTTGCAGTTGTGGGGCTGCAAGGTGTCATTGAGCTCCATGCAGAGCCGCGCCGCAATCCACGGTGGCATTCTGCCCGCTCAGGATCGTAGGAGGACCGTTGGGCCGCGCGAGCTTCCGCTTCCCCTCGTCCAACGCAGCATGCCGCGCGTCTGGCGCAAGCGCGACGAAGGCACCGTGAGGCCTTGCCCTGTCTTCGTCACCGCCAATCTACCCTCAGAGGTGTGTCATGCTGCTCCTCTCTGCTATCTTCGATTGGCCCACTGATGCGCTCCCTCCACCTGGATGCCGTGAATCTTAGCCCCCACGACCCGAACCATCGGGTCCGCGCGCAGATCATCCACATCGGCCTCGACGCTGATAGCGAATACACGCTCGTCGACGACCCGCCGGCGCCGCCAGTGACGGAATCCTTCAAGAACTTCATGGCCCCAGCCCTGATCTTCTTCATGCGTCGAAGCTGCGCCGCCGCCGACTTGTCGACCAAGTACTTTATCATCCTCGACGACCTTACAACGGAGAAGCTCCCTTGCATGACCGGCGCGCACGATGACGATCAGCTGTTGTCCCTGCGCCGGTTGAACTGCATGATCGGCGACGTGTCGAACCACCGCTCTGGCCGTCCCCTGCTCCTGCGTTGTTCTTTCGGCGCGTGTGCCGACATTCTCGACGACGCGACGTCCACTTTTACCGACACCGACCTTGGCTACGACGCCAATTGCGCTGCTGTTGAACATGGCGGCTGTTTTCGTTACAAGATCCGCGAACATACCTGCCGCGCTTTTGGCAACCTCATCGATCCCTCGGTCAGGCTTGGGTCTGGCAACAGTCGCATTGTCGATGATCGCGTCTCCGGCGAGCTGTTGCATCTTTTAGAATCAAATGCAGCACACCCTCAGATGAGGCCAGACCATGTCCCGCCCGAGCAAATGCCAAGCCTCGAATGGATCTTAGATAGCAAGCCGAACGTCATCGGCAGAGCCAACCCCGACTTGTTGAAAGACTGGCAGAACATCTCCGAGTACGATTACTATTACGATCAACTTTCTCAGCGCTACGCACTGGGACTCTCGCAGCCAGCATCCAGCGCTGAGCAAAGCTCGAGTGTCCCGGTGACGCTATATGGCCCCCGCGGTGGTACGGTGTCGCAGGTTGCGGGGACGAAGGCTTCGGCGGGTGAGGACAAAGCGTCGAGGTCGGGAGCGAAGAGGGTCGACAGCTTCATGGACTCGGACGCGAGCGACTCGGAAGAGGGGTGGTGCGGGTACATTGCGCTCCCGGAAGCCACGGGATTGACACAGATGAGCTGCGACTGAGAGAGGTGGGGGACCAGGTTTGGATGTAAAAGTCCTGTGGGTCCTGTGGGGAGCCCTTGTGGGATATAGTAGAGGAAGGATGTACAGGTCGTGTGCGGTTGGGCGCAAGCCACGTGGAAGGCAGATGCCGGTCGCGGATGCGCCAAGGAAGCCGACACGACGCCCTGCGCAGCCCCGCTGGCGCGACGTCGTCGAATCGACGCCGCCTCCGCATCTGCACTGGCAGGTTAAGCTTATCGGTTCGCTGACCTCAATGGCTGCCGCCGTGACAACGCGCGCGACATGGTGGCCGGGAGCAGCGCGCGCGTCTGCTCGCACCACCTCCGCCTTTTGTGCCACGCCCGTCCGCTTCGCTCACTCTCTCATCTTTCTTCGTCGCCATGGCACCCGCGCAGCTCTCGTCGGCCGCTCTGCGCGCAGTTTCCGTCCTCCTCCTGCCCGTAACGCTGTATCTTCTGGTCCTTCTGCGGGTATACAATGCCTGCTTCTCCAGCCGACGCCCGGTACGATCACCCGCAGATTGGCAGACGATCCTGATCACGGCCGCTCCGTCGTCGGCATCGACCGCCCTCGGCCTCGCCCGCGTCCTTTACACTGCCGGCCACAAGGTCATAGTGGCATCGCCAGAGCCGGTGGCCTACACGTCTCCCTTGCGCCTCTCGCGAGCCGTGTCCAAGTTCCGCCGGCTGGACACGCCAGGCCCTGAGCGTCGCCCCAACGACGAGCTCCGCATCGTGCTTTCCCTCATTCTCCACGAGAGGCCTACGCTGTGGATTCCCGTCGAAGCGCGCGATGCGGCCCTGCTCAAGGAGACGTTGGACGCCGAGGCTGCGAGGCCGAGACCCCGGGTGCGCTGCGCGGTGCTTGCCCCAGACAGGAGCGTCGCGCGTCTGATGCGAGATGAGGCGGCGTTTGCGGACTTTGTGGCTAGTCTGGGGACGGAGGCACGAGCTCCCGACGCGTACGTGGTGCGGTCCCGGAACGAGGTGCATCGCATCCTGAGCGGGGGCGCGTGGAAGCAACAGTTCGCGGCGGTGCGGCTGGAGCCGGAGAGCACGGCGGCGACGGTTGCGAGGAACGGGCTGCTGCCCTTCCCCGATCAGAGCGAGGACAGCGAGGGCGACGAGGCGCGCGACGAGGTCGTGTGGCTGCCGCGCCCGTCGATGAACGAGACGTACGAGCAGGTGGCCAGCCTCAGCATCTCGAGGGAGCAGCCGTGGAGGCTGCGCCAGGCCGTCGACGGCGAGCGCTACACGGCCCACGCCCTCGTTCTGCGTGGCGCCGTTGCGACGTTTGTCGTGTCGAGGCCGCCCGACGACGGGCCGCAGACGCCTTCGTCGGCTCGCGCCTCGACTCCCGCCGGCTCCGCCTCTTCGGCCGCCATCTTGCCGTCGGCCTCTCCGCTGCACTCGTCCCTGCTGGCCTTCACGCGCGCATCCGCCGCCGCCCTCCCCACCGCCCCTTCCACCCACCTCAGCCTCAACTTCGCCGTCGCCACAGCCCCTGCTTCCACGGGCACCACGACGCGCTTCCGTCCGCTCGCCTGCGCCGCCGTGCCTCCGCCATGCTTCCCCCGCGACTCTGCCGCCGCTGCTCGTCTTGCCGCCCTCTATCTCTCGGCTGCCGAGCGTGACGCGTCCGCCCCTGCTGCGTTGCCTGCCCCGCCCTTGACTGCGCAAGCCGTCATTGCATCCACTGCGCGCCCTCGTACGCCCACAGAACCACGCCCGAGATCCGTCGCCGCCGTGGGCGCGCTCCCGACGCCGCCAGGCAGCCCCTGCTCGCCGTCGCCTCCTCGGTCGGAGAAGCAGCACTACCAGCAGCACGCCAATCATGACGGCAGCTTCAACATCGCGACGCCGCGCCCCTCTCCCCGCACCTACCACTCGACGCCCGCAGCTACCCCCACGCGACAGCTGCCTTCGGTCGTGCACCTCGCCCCTCTCTCTGTCGTGCCGCCCTCCTCGTCCCCCGCGGCCTCCTCGGCTCCGCCGCCAGGGACGCACCATCTCCCCCACACCCTCCTCACTCTGTTCCTTCTTCCCCTGCTGTCTCTCTTCTCCCTCGTGTTCGGCCCTCGGGCCTTCGGCCCGGCACTCAAGGACCTGAGGCACAGCGCCCTCGAGGCGGCGCGCCGAGCGTTCGAGTGGGAAGACCGCGTGTGGTGCGCCTGGGACATGGGGCCGTGGGTGTGGTGGTGGGGCTGGGGCGGCGTTTGGGGCGGCGTCGAGTAGGTGGAGAGTTGGGGAGATGGCGGGACGATGCTTTCTTGTGTCTAGTTTCAGATTACATGTACTTTCCTTCTTTGTCAATTTTTGGGGCGTGTGTTGCGTCTATGGGGGGAATTGGACGGCGCGATATCCGCTCCTTGTGGTGTAGGTCTCGGGGCGTTGCGTTGCGTCGCTTTCGGTGGTCGGTCATTTGGTGGGTTAGCATGGATAATGAATAGGCACGGTATATTTAATGCAGTGCTCTTTGCATGATCGGTCATCATACCATAAGCAACTTTACCTGGGTGCAAGTACTCAATGGATATTGCGTCACGCGATGTACAGGCGTGTGGTGTTCTTAGTAATGCTATAGAAACGAGAATATGGGGAGGGATGATGGAAATAAAAGTGACGGAAAGAAAAAAAGTCATCTTCAGAATAAATCCCCGATAGATGCATGAAGGATTCCTAGCCACATGTGAACATAAAATTCATAAACACGTGAAGTGCTCTCAAGGAAGCTATAAACAAAATCCTAATGAGGTATTGAATGCATCGCGTAATGAGGACGGAGGAAGGATTTCTTATACCTTCGAAAACATAATATATACAAGGTGCTAAAGTACCTCGCGATGAGACGATAGAAATAATACGTATGGGTGCACGAAGTGAGTCGTATATCTACGAATATTTGAAATATTGTGAGGTGGGGAAGTATTCGGCTAGCCACCTGTAAGTATAAAATTCATGTACCTATAAAGCACTCCCAAGGAAGTTAAAACAAAAACCTCATAAGCTGTTGAATGCATCACGTAAATAAGAGGGGAGGGAAAGAGTTCTATACCTTCGAAAGTATAATCTACGCAAGACGCGAAAGCATTTCGCGAGGGGACGGTGGAAATAACATTCATGGGTATAGCGAGTGAGTCCTATATCTGCGAAGGTTTGGTATCTTGCGGAGTGGTGAAGTATTTGGGACCGCTGGAAATGAAACTGGACTTTTGAAGCAAAAAATATAACAACCTGAAGAAATAGCGACATAACTGATGGCATGGAATTGAGTTGGATTTGTTCGGCCAGCTATGAGTAGTCTACGATTCCTTTCTTTGCTCAATCATGCACGCGAAGGGTGTTTGCAATGTGTGGTCTCTAAAACTTTTCCTTTCCTCGTCTACATGCATATCATACAAGTTTTCTACAGTCATCCACAATGTTTATACAGATAGTGTGCACACAGCGTTCCGTCGAATCATGCCGAAGCAATCAGGAGTGCCATCTTCTTGGGACGTATCCCCCTAGCTCGCTCACCATGGCCAGCGCAATCACGCCGTCGAGCGTGGCCAGGAATCCGGAAGCGGATGGCTTCGTGTCGCCGGCAGGGTAGTCTTTTCTCGCGCGCAGAAGGCCTGCGAAGAATTCTCCCTCGTTTTCCCCTCCCTTCGCTGTCTTCGCCGGTTGCGGCGCAGGCTTCCTGCGGCGTGGTCCTGAGCAAGAGGGGTTCTGTTGCGCCGCTTTCCAACCCCACTGCTCTCAATTCTCTCTTCTTGTGTGAGCGATGGTGCATGCTACAGGACGTACGCGACGGAGCGGTGGTTCGGCGGGTGGGATGCTCGACGAAGCAGTCTCGTGGCCGGCTCTGCGTTGGCCAAGCGGCGAGGACCTCTCATCCGTGCGTTCGATGCACCGCAGCCTCAATCGTCCTTGGCTCCGCCATCTCCACCGGCTGGGTCGTTCCCCTCGGGCGGCGGGGTCGGCGGGCCGTCCATGCCGACGCTCTTCATGTCCTCCAGCAGCTCAGAGACGTGCTGGTCGCGCTGCTTGTTGCTGCGCCAGCGCACGGCCTGGCTGTAAAACAGTATGTCCCAGGTGGGGGTGGGGATGGCGGGCAGCAGGCCCGGGACGCGCAGCTTGGCGCGGCGGTAGGCCTTCCAGAGCTCCTGGCGGATGGTGGGGCGGCGGGCCGGGTCGGTGGCGAGGTAGGCGTGACGCAGGCAGTTGTTCAGGCGGGCGAGGCTGGTTTGGTCGGTGGGCGCGGCCCCGGACGGCGGCAGCTTGACCATCAAGCCGTCGAGCTCGCGACGCACGCTCTCCGGGTCCGCCTCGGCCAGCGTGTCGATGTCCGGGTCCAGCTCGTCGTTGGCCACGGCGCGCAGGCGCATCAGCACCGGGTCCTCGACGTCGCCCGTGTCATTCTCCAGCAGCTCGATCTCGGACTCGAGGCGCCGGATCTTGGCCATCAGCTCCCGCGCGCGGTCCTCGTCGGCGTTGACGCGCGTGGCGCTCACTCGGCGCGGCACCTCGTCGGCGGCGAAGCGGGTGACGTCCTGCTCGTAGAAGCGCACGACGGGCTCGGCGGGCTCGGGGTTCAGCAGGCCCAGGGGGTCGGGGTGGGAGGAGGAGGCATCTTGGCGGGGAGGCGGTGGCTCGGTGGGGCGCGAGTGTCCGGCGACTTCGATGGGCGGGCGCTGGAGGCGGCGGGAGCGGTGGGAGCGGAGGGAGCGGGAGGACGCAGGCGTTGGCGCGAGGAGACGCGTCGGCAGGGCGCGGGCGCGGACGCGAAGGAGAAGGAGTCGCATGGGAAGAAGGTGCGGGTTGGGTTTGCGGAAGTCACGATCTGGCCAGCGGGCGATGACGCCGACAAATTTCTGGCCCGGCGCGCGCTGACTAAGACACACACGTCACGTTCCGCCCATTTCCATTCTCGACGACGACGACTCTCGTGTCCATTGTTATCATTGCGTGCCGGGCGAGCATTGTTTGCCTCCCGCCGCCCCCTGGCTTCTCCCCTGACGAGGCTGCCTCGCCTCAGCCTTGAGGGAGCCCCGCCTCGTCCCGCCCTGTCCTGCCCCTTACCCGCCTCCCCTGCGTCCTGGCGGGTCCCCGGGCTCGATGCGTCGGCCTCTCGGGGTGGTATCATAACGAATGTAGTAGCTGTGGTTCGCAAATGGTCCCGTCTCTCATCTCAGCGGCCCTTCTCCGTCCGCGCACAAGCAGTTCCTGTCATGCGCCGTCAGCCTTGGCTCGCGTAGCTCCACTCCGTCTCGACGCCACTCACCCGTCGCTGTCGCACCTCCCGCCCATGCCGGCTACGATGGCGCCGCATTGCCTCGCGCAAGTCCCCGTTCCCGTCGGCGGGCACAGCACCGGGCTCAGCAGATCCTGAGAGTACGACGTCGGCGACCTGACGCCTTTGATGTCGGCGGGCACGGGGCGGGCCAAGACGGCCGAGATGAGGCACAGCAGTGTCGCGGTGTGGAAGCGCATGGTGACGATTGGGATGGATTGGTTTGTCTTTTGGCGATGGTTGCGCAGGCAGGGGGGGGGTCCGGCCGAGACTTTATGGGCGGCTTCCCCTCTCGATGACGAGGGAGGAGACGAGTAGCGCGTGGCCCCATGTCAGCCGGGTGGGGTCATGTGCAGGAGCTGGGGGATCGCCTTGGTGGCTCTCTGGGGGAAATCGTCGCTCGGGCCGATGCGGACATGTCTCGAAGGAGCGACTTTCCTTGCATCCCCTGCGTGTCGGTCAAGATGAGCCCTACGAGAGGCGGCCTCGTCGCACCGATGCCTGCCGCGATATAATGCGTCGCCGCCGCTTTCTCAGCAGCTCAGCTCGCATCGTCCATCATGGTTGGTGTGCCCAAAAGCGACGGCTGCGCGCCGTGCAAACGCCGTAAGATCGGAGTGAGTGATTGTATCCATCAACAATACCCATGCCCTGACTGCTCACACCCTTTCGCCCTCGCAGTGCGATCGCACGTGGCCCGCCTGCCGCAATTGCCAGCAAGGCCGCCGCGACTGTCCGGGCCCGTCGCTGCGCTACGCCAAATTCGTCGACGAAGGCCCCAAGCAGCGCGCCCGTCGACAAGCCGCCGCCGCCTCCGACAGGCCCTGCAGCGGCGTGGAGCTCGTGCGGGGCCAGGACGCCTTTTGCCGACGAGCGTGCGTCGGCCTACCCGCGGCAATGTCGCCGTCGCTCGCGGACCGGCTGGCGAGGCACCTGGTGGAGACGTTGATGAAGGAGCGCGAGGAGCCTGCGAGCCAGCTTCGCATGTTCGGGCCCTTCATCGGCGAGGTGCCGCGCATGTTGGGCGCCGCTGCAGCCTTGGACAGCGCAGCCAATTGCCTGGCCGACATGCACGCCGTCACGAGGCGCGGCCGCGTTGGCCAGACGGATCCCACGCTGTACGGAACGGCGCTGGCGAGCCTGCGCGCCGCCGTCGCCCACCCGGACGAGGGCCGCTCCACCCTCACCCTGTGCGCCGCGGCGCTGATGGCCATGACCGAAGCATACGTACGTACATACTCAGGCACTTACCTCGAAATAAGCTGACGACCGCCCAGGCCGTCGGCACCTGTGGCACCAACCGCACCTTCATCGCCCATCTTGGCGGCGCCGCCCAGATGCTGAGGCTGCGCGGGCCCGCCGCCTTCCAAGACGCCCACTCGGTCGAGCGTGCGATCCTGCGCGCCGTCACCGTCGGCATCGTGAGTTGTCCCCCGCCGTCAGCCCCTCTCCTCGGCGGCCGCTGACGCCCGCCACAGGCCCTCGACGCCCTCTTCTCCGGTCGCGACAACATCCTGACCGAGCCCGAATGGCACGCCGTGGCCTTTGACACGACCGGCCTCGTCGAGCCGCGCCTCAGCCTGAACCGCATCGCGCGCGCCATGTCGTACCTGCCGGCGCTGGCGCGGGACGCCCGGGCGTACCACGCCGCTCGGCACGACGAGTCGACGGCCAAGGAGCTCCTCGCGCGCGCCGCCTCGCTGAAAGGCATGTTGGCCATGGCGGGGCCCTTCGTCGAGGCGGCGCAGGCCGACCCGGCCCTCATGTGGCGCGCGGGGCCCGACCGGCTCGCCTTCGCCAACGCGGGCATCGCCTTCTCGCTCTGGTTCTTTTGGGCCATGTCGATAGCGGTGGACGGCATCGCGGCGGGGCTGGCGCCGCAACAGCACGACGCGTCGCTGGCTTTGGCGTGCGTGGGACGGGCGCGGCTGCTGCGGGACTCGTGGCCGTGGGCGCGCGGGTGCCGGCCGCTGGGAGCCATGTACCTGGACGTGGGGCTCATCCTGGCGCACAAGGCGCTGAGGCTGTGGGGCGGCGAGGCGGGCGACGGAGGAGAAGTGCTGGAGGCGCTGGCGGGCCTGTCCGAGGGGGCGCGCGCGGCGTCGGCGGGAGACGCGGTTCCCTGGACGGTCGAGCACGTGGAGCGCGTCGGGGCGTGGCTGACGGGCGGCGCAGTCGACGAGCGTGTGGCGCTGCCGCCGAACGGGTTGCGCGTGCCAAGCCAGCGCCAAGCCAGAAGCGAAGGGAGCGATGGGCGCCGTCTCCGCACCGTCGCCGGCTCGCTCCCGTAGCTGCCCCTAGCGCTCCCACCCTCTCCACCACCATGACCATCGTCGCCGTCCGAGGCGTCCTGCCCTACGCCGCCAGGGCCGCCTGGATTCGAGGCCAGCGACCCTCCAACGCCAACGTCGTCAAAAATGACGGCTTCGACTACGTGCGCCGCCTCCCCACCGCCCTGCGCTCCAAGGAGATCGACGACATCCTCCGCTGCCTGGGCCAAGGCGCCCTCGACGCCCACTTCATCCGCTCCATTGCCCCTTCGACCTTCACCGCCGTCCTCGGTCTGCTGCGGCCAGGGCGCATGCTCGCCGATTGGGAGCAGGCCCTCGCTCACAACTGGTGGATCCGTGGCCGACACTATGGCACTTTGCCCTCGCGCTGGCACGTCTACGCCCGCTTCTCCGACCTCGTCGCGAGCCTCGTCGACATTCGCCGACGCGCCGGCATGCCTCTGGGCATGCTCGACTACCGCCACCTGATGCACGCCGCCACCGGCGTCGCCAACTCGGACCTGGCCAGGTCGCTGCTGCTCGCCATGCGACAGGACGGCCTCCAGCCCGACGCCGACTGCATAACCGCCTACCTGCACTGCCTCGTGTGGGACCGCCGCCCGCGCGACCCTGACTTGGGGGATGCCTCGGGCGCCTTCCGAACCGCCCCCATCAACACCTCCCTGCGCCGAAAAGGCAAACACCCCTTCGCCCCGGCGCCCGGAGTCTATGTCGTCGAGGCCGAGGAGGCCTTTCAATCGCTGCTATCGCGCGGCCTGGTTGTCGACGAGGCCTTCATGTGCCACATGATGACGGCCTACGCTCGCGAAAACGACATGGATTCGTGCGTCAAAATCCTCTTCCGCTTCTGGAACGTCGACGCCGAGAATTTCGAGACGCAGGCGAGACCCTACCCGCCCGGCCACCCGCTGCGGCCCACCGGCCGCCTGCTGCACACCATCGCCCATGCTTTCGGCGCCACGAACCGCGTCACCACCAGCCTGCGCATCATCGACCAGGTCTCGACCGCATACGACATCCATATCGGCATCGACGTGTGGGAGGAGATATTCGTGTGGACCTTTAGCCACTCCTGGCCGCGAGGCTCGAGCTCCTTTGGCCTCGCCCACAAGACCGAGCGGCTAACCCTCAAGGCCGTCGAGCAGCTGTGGCAGGTCATGACCAACGAGCCGTACCGCGTCCGCCCGACCTTGAGAATGTACCACCTGTCGATCAAAAACCTGACCCAATTCCAGCGCTACGACATCGTCGTCGGCCGCATCCGAGAGGGCCTCGCCGCCATCCATGCCGACAACGCCACGCTGAGCGCCAACCTGGAAGCCCACCGGTCGGCTTGGCTGGCGCGCGGCCTCGGCGCCGTCCCGAAAACGTCCAAGTGGGCGCTCAAACGGCGACGGATACGCGACGTGGGCGTGGCTCAGCGCAACGCCGTCATGCTGAAGCGGTGGTGCAGGTGGTACTACGAGCAAGGGAACAGGGGCCCGGGCTTCCGGCGCAAGCCGCACGAGGTCCTGCCCGACGGCACCGTCCAAAAGGAGCCGCCCGACAACATGCGCTTCACCCAGCCCTTCTGGGCGTACCGCGACGTCCCGAACTTTTTGGCCGAGTTCGCCAACGTGGGCCCCCACATCGTCACCTACCGCACGCACACTGGATTCGTCAGCATCCGCTTGCGCTGGCATTGGCCGACAGAGGAAGAGCACATGCGGAACCACAGGTTGTTGAGAAAACGGCAGGCGACGTTGATGAAGCAGCATAGGCAGAAAATGAAGCAGTGGCTGCTGGAGCACAAGCAAGAATTGGCCGAGCACGAATTGGCCATGAAGGAGGGTGCCGCGCCCGCCAAGCGGCATAGAGACGGCATCTTTACGTCGTATGATGACGACGAGGACGACTACGGCGAGGACGAGGCCGGTGATAAAGATTGGTGGCGGCGGCGGTAGCAATCCCGGCGAATTTATTTTGATTTTCACTTCTCCTTCTTAACGCAATCTTGAAATAACGAACGAATGAATGGATGAGTTAACGAGCAGGCGTGGAACGGAAACTTGGCAGTGGGGATGATGGAATTTCTGTGTAGTCGCTGCATGGTTTTACTTCCTGCCCGCTCAATGTTCGACTCGCTGCTGTAGGTAGATCTGAACATGCCCGCGACAGCACGCCAAAAGCGGACCTAGCTGGCCGAGCCCTCCACCACATCATCCTCCCCGACCCGTGAAGCTCAAGGAGGTGGTTCTCGCGGCCAACGGTGAATGTACGAGTTGGCACGCAAGCACCGCGTCTACCTACCCATCCACCCACGCCTCATCGATAATTATAGCCTTGCTCGTAATAATTCCCGTAGCAATCCACGTCGCCCCTCATTTCCGTTTTCGGGCTCGGCCTCACCACGCTAACCTCCCCCTCCCACAAGCCCTCCACGTCGGGCTCCGCCTCGCCCACAGCCACCCTCGCCGCATACTTCGCCCGGCACTCCTTGCGGAACGCAGCCACCTCCTTGACAACGTCGAAGCACGGCACCGCGCGCTCCTTGCGCTGCTGGTTCGGCGCCAGCAGCACCGGCGGCGGATCCGCCACCGACGGCAGGATGATCTTCTCGCTGAGCAGCGCGAGCGGGAGCGTGCGTCCTGGCTCCATGCCCGGGATGCCGCACTCCTCGTCGCCGAAGAAGGAGAAGTCGTGCGCGGCCGCCGACCAGAACGCCTCCGAGTCGGCGTCCTCGGTCGAGCTCTTGGTCGGGTACTGCCGCCACGTCGTCGTCGGCTTCTTGGGCGCGTACGCCTCCTCGTCCATGGCCATCTCCAGCACGATGCGCCGCAGCTGGAACTGCGACCGCGCGTACTCGCGCTCCGCCGCTTGCCGGTCTCGCCCCGGCGGCAGCGTGTACGCGATGCGCGCCCGCATCTTGGCGATCGCCACCTCCTCCGCGCAGTCGCTGATGAACTGGATCAGCCGGCGCGCCGACTCGCGCATCGTCGACTCCTTGGGCACGTCGGTGAGGACGAGCGTCTCGATGCGTGCGACGTCGCGAGGATGGAGCGTGTTTTCGGTCGATTGCCTCAGCTGGAGCCGCGAGCGCCTGTCGTTGGCCGCGACAAACAGCGGGCCTTTCTGCAAGGATCTGACGCTGGAGTGCGTGTCCGATCCGTCGAGCGTATCGAGCGTCCCTTCGCCGTCGGCGAGCCGGAGATTTCCCAGGTCGGGCACGACTTCGGGGGCGAAGGCGCTCCCTTTCTTCACCTTTGGAATCTCTGGTCGCTCGACGACGACTCCTGGCTGATTCGAAGGATACTTTTCTGGCATGTAGGGCATATCCCCAGGAAGCTCTGCGATAATCTGGCTGTCTCCGGGCAGCTCTGCTCGCCACTCCTCGCCTGACATCTCTTGGAAAGCGCTGTCGCCGGATACTTCGTGTATTTGATTCGTGACAGCGTCGAGCTCGCGAGCATTCGATGGGGCGTACACGGCCAGATTGCCCTGGAGCTCTTGCCTGCCAGCAGCAAGATCGGCTATTGCAGTCTCCTCGGTGACGACGGCGTGGTTTATCCTCAGGTAGGTCAGCTTCTCCGATGCGTAAGCCTTGATGATTGGAGTCAGCTTTTCCGCGCCGGGCATGGTGAAGCCCGCGGTGGGGTCACTGTCTTCCGGAAATAAGAGAGAGCGAGCCTTGGATCGGGTTATTCCCCTCATGACGGTCCCGGCATCCAGAACTTGGAGTCTCCCTGACCTAAGCAGACCGGATATGCCCTCGACGCTCAAGTGGTTATCCGAAATGTACAAATGAGTAATACCGCCGTCGTATGTGTCGTTTAGTATGGCTGTCCCGGAAAATTCGCCGACCAGCTCAGAACGGACACGCGCATCTAGATCCTCCTTGTTATGCTCGTCAAATATGCGACCTGTTTGCCTTTCCGAGTCTGCCCTCGAAATTAGAGACGAATAAGTGGATTCTGGTTCCTCTGGCGGAGTGTCGCTGGGGCCCAATCGAGGGACGTTCTTGACCTTGAAGCAATTCTCCAAAAGGATTCGTGCACTGTTGTCGGTTAACTGGTTGTCGCGGAGATCCAGGCTCTTCAGTCCCCTCTTCACGGCACGAGCCAGTGCTTCCACCTCTTTGTCCGTCAATCCGATAGACCGCAACTTCAAGATCCGGAGGCTGAAACAGTGGTTAAGCACCGACAAGACATGCGCATCCTTTGCCGACTTGGTCTTGGAGAGATCCAGATACAGAAGCGAGGGAAAGTGCTTCAGCGCCTCGGCCAGGCCGCTGTACGTAGCATTTTTGCAGCACGACGCCTCCAGATAGCGCAGGCCGAAGACAGGAGAGTCGGGCAGTTGTCGCGGGAGCCTGTCCGAGTGCGAGGTTGATGGGAAATTGCTGGGACGGCGGAGGGTGGTGAGGGCGCCATGGTCGAAAAAAGGCAGCTCGCTTACAATCAGCGACTGCAGGCGCGGCAGGCGCTCGAGGATATCGCGGAGCCAGTCCGAGTGCGGGCCGTCGTAGATTTCGGCATGGGCGGGCGGGAAGTGCAGCGTGTGGGTGAGCCATCTCGTGCTCAGCCTGGCCCAGGCGAGGGTGCGCTTGAAGCGCGTGAGGGCGACTAAGCAGCAAGGTCAGGTGGCGAGGGGCAGGCAGGCAGGCAGGTAGATAGGTATGTAGGGCCTAAAAATTACCGTAGACGACGTCGTTTTGCACGCCAAAGTGCGACGCGGGGTTCCCCCAAAGCTGCGGCGTGAATATGTCATGCCACTGCCTGCACACGAGAGCCGCCGAACAGAGGTCCGTCGACGGTATGTATCGGGCAATGATGGTCCAGGGATCGCGCGTGTTGGCGGCCTCGTACGAGGGGAGCACATCGTTCATCGTTGCGTTTCACGGCGCATGAGGCGGCAAGTGTCCCCGGAGAGAGATATAGGTACGGCGCGCATGTACCGCGTTGCGTCGAAGGACCAGAGTTGAGAGAACGAGGCTGTGCCGGCGAACGTGACGCCGAGGTGGGGCAGATGACCCGCGCCGTCCCGCGACGCCGCGCCAACGCCCACCAAGCTTGGGGGCCGATTTGAGGATGAGGTGGAAGTGCTTGCCGCCGAGGTGGCGTCCAGGCCGGTGGGAAGGCGTGCGCGCGTGGCGGTCGGGCCTGGCGACTTGGAGGTATGTCGCCGAACATGGGCCGAGTCACAGATCATATTGCGCAGCTCCAAATTCAAAGTCTTGATAACGCTACGGTGGCCGAGTGGTCTAAGGCGGTGGACTTAAGATATTTTAAGTTTTCCATTGGGGCAACCCGCATGCGTTCGAACCGCATCCGTAGCATCATCTTTTGCATTTTGTTTTGACAGCCTCGCTTCGTTTTTTCCCGCCCTGCATCGCGATCACACGACCACTTCAACCTCTATGTGAAAGGGTGCAACGACCGTGGGAAGAGGGTCAACAGCACTATAGTGGTGAGAACGTCAACGCGTGCTTTTTATTTTCCTCGAGTCTGGAGGCTTTTCCGCACACCTACGCAAGGTTGCGTCTTGTTGAGCCTGCGCTATGTAGCTTCTGGGAATCGCGCTGACTCTTCAAAGTACCTTTGTGACATCTTTTACGTCTTGGTCGCTGGGCATGAAGCACGGCGCACAATACCAGTCTGCTGCAGTATCTAAAAACTACTGGAGTGATGAACTAACATTTACCATCCGTCTCGTTACCCGAAATCTGCATACAGCCGCCGGCCTCGTTTAACGGTACTTTACGCGACTACGCCCTTAGAAAATGAAACGGTGGCTGAAAAACGCTGGGACCTAGTAAGGGCCGAACGTTGTCCGAGCAGTAAACGCGGTTAGGATAATAGTCGTGGTGCTCATCAATCGCCACGAAAACCGAGCCATGTTCCATTACCACTTCATATACGGGCCATCCGTGTAGGGCGTATGGACCGTCTTCGTCGAAATTGAGTTCGTCGAAATACGCAGAGCACAAGTCCCTTCGAGCCTTTTCTAGGTCTTGCCGCGTTCCGTTCAGTTTTTCTTGGACGTAAGACCCAACTTCCTAAGCGCCATATGAGTGGGAGCGTTACTAAAAAAAAGTGGATGATAAAAAAGAGAAGAAGGGGAAAATAGAAAAGAAAAGAAAAGAGAGCCAGGCTTACCTTTACCGCGCGTTCCAAGTAAGACTCCTGTTTGTGAAACATGTCTTTTAAGATGCGATCGAAAGCAGCGAAAACAGAACGCAAGGGGATGCGAAGCTCCGAATTCCCGTAGCTGAACGTTGGCGAGTGGTCAAAAAGAGCAAAGCCCGTGGGAGTTTCCCCTCCTCCAATACTAACGGATACCATGTAGTCGTGATAGTTTTCCATCATGACCTGAATCATTGCGCTGCACCACTCTTCCTCCCACGTGGGTAGACCTGTCGAGGGTTCTCGAAGCCTTTGCAGTTCGGGGTTGCGAAAGGTGGCCATTGTACCGTCAATAGAGTGAAACGCGTACCTTGTTTTGTAACGGTATGGTTCGTATTGGGAGTCTATGTCAGGTGGTCGGCGGCTTTCTAACTCCCTAACTCTCTGTCGAAGAAGGCCATCGGGTCCGTCTTGCTGCACGTTTCTCCCATTGAACGTCCATTCGTCATCAAAGACCTCATACGAACAGATGTTCTTGGCAAATAAGTTTGTCTCATCACCCTATCCACAAGGTTAGGAAAACTTCGACAAACATTGCGGCATGAACACCAAAGCGTGACTGGGCTGATGCCTGCTTCAAAGACGAGTAGCCACAGCTCATGAGGAAGACAAGGGGCGGGACGTTTGTCGTTCTCAAGCTCTTCGAGAACTTGGTTCGAACGGACGGTCTATGGAGTTGAGTTGAGTTGAGTTGAGTTGTATTCATTTACCCTGACCCATCGCCCTGAGCGATATGCAGGCTA
>NW_022983554.1:418117-418730 GCF_010093885.1 Aplosporella prunicola CBS 121167
ATTTCCTCTTTTCCGTGTGAGGCTGGTTTTTGTCTATTGGTTTACCGCCTAGGAGGCTAGAGAGGCAGTTTCTCTGGAGTCCGGTTTCTTGATACATTTTTTGCCGATTTTCCTAGAGTAGCGAACAGTCTAGTAACACGTGGGATATTGATTCTACATCTCCGTATTCGCATTTGTCGTTGTTTATCCGTCCCATTCGTTTTCGGTGCTGGTTGAGCCAGCAGTGGCCAGTTCTCAACTGGGCTAGCAGCCCTGCTAGGCTACGTGGGAGCTTGTCGTAGAGGTACCTTACGTGTGGTCCCGGAATCGCTATATCTACGTTGCGGAGGTGTTGGCCTTTCTCTAACGCTCTCTATTCTTTATTCTATTGCTTATGTGCTGCTTCGAGAGTTGTTTTGACTTGCAGCGGTATTAAGGGTAGGAAGTTGTGTTCTCTAAGACGTGTTGTGGCTTGTTTAGCTAGCTTGTCTGCTTCCTCATTTCCTTGGATACCGCAGTGGCTTGGGATCCACTAGATCGTGAAACTTATTTGGAGACCTTCATGGAGAGATTGGGCTGTACTGAGGATAGACCGTACGATGCTTTGGCCTGATCTCTTTTTATATCTCCTAGT
>NW_022983554.1:422575-439988 GCF_010093885.1 Aplosporella prunicola CBS 121167
ATGCCGGTTGAATTGATTCGGCGGCGGCCCCTTCTAGCCGGGACTTCTGATTGGGTTCGAATAGGTTTCGGAGCGACCGGGGATGTCGGACTTGAGTTTCGCCGACCCCTGGGCGTCTGGGGTTCCTTTCTAGGTCGCATGGTTACACTGCATTCGCCAAGCCGGCGCTCGGGCCTCTAGGTTGAAAATTTTTGGTTTAGAGAGTTGGAGTTAGTGTTGAGAAGACCTAGGCTAGCGGCCGTACTAAGACGGTGCACTAGGTGCGGTGCTGCTAGATGGATATACTGGCTGGTCGCTTTGTTTTGCTGGTAGTCTTGGCCGATTCTTGATTGGATCTCTTTTCGTCGGACTCCCTTGGGTTCCTCGATTCGGTTTGATTGATTGATTGATTGATTTGTTTAACGTCTATGTGCAGTTAGAAACTATAACAGACGGTTCTATATAGGAATATATAAAACAGGCGAGAAAGTAGCGAGGCTATAGTCTAGGGTAGGGCAAGGAACGGTTAGATCTAAGCCGGATAAAATAGGAAAGAAAGAAAAGAAATAACTAGGTGGGATAGAAGTAAAACGCTTAAGGAATAGGTCGGAAATTTAGTATTATTACTCCTCTTCAGGAAGGTCGAGTAGGCGCCATTTCCGTGTAGCGATCCTAGTGGTTTTAAGGAATTCTAGCGTAGCTTAAATTCCTTGTTCGGTATATAGGGCTTATTGTAGACTAGGAGTATTAGTTTCAAGGGAATCTTTTAGTTTTCTCCGTTCGCGGTTATAGAGAGAGCAGCTAAGTAGGAGATGCCGTAGGGTTTGTCTAGAGGGACCGCAGGAACAGAGATCCGAATCGGAGTGATTAAACCGGAATAGGTAGAACTTAAAGTATCCGTGTCCTATCTTTAGCTGGTAAAGAGCTGATAGTATTTCTCTCTCGTAGGAGAGAGCTTTAAATCGTGCCTTTATTGTCCAGTTAAATAGCTTAAGGTAGGAGGAGGTAGACGCCTTGAGAGCTTATTTATCCGCGTTCGATTTCCACTCTGAGATGCTCTCCTGCCGTGCCTGCATTTCGTAAAATGCTAGGCTAGTGTTGGAGGTGCTAGGAGGGATTCTAGTAGCGTGTTTTGCAAGGTAGTCTGCTTCCTCGTTCCCGTGTATTCCGGTGTGTCCAGGGACCCATTCAAGGGTGATGGAGTTTCCGTAATCTATGAGGATATTAGCTGCCCTGATAGCTCGTATTTGGCAGGCCTGTCCAGGGTTATCGGAGGGGGTTTTTAGCCTTAAGAGGGCGGCCTGATTATCCGCATAGACTCTTATATCCTTTAATCGGTACTGGTTTTTAACGGCGAGTTCTAGAGCTTGAGTGATTGCTTCGAGCTCGCCATTATAAACTAGCTGATTTGGTCCTAGATTGTGAACTTTTTGAAGGATTTCCCCCGGGAGGCTAAGGTCCTTTACTATAGTGATTCCGAGGCCGATTCCCGTACTTTTAGGGTGCGGGAATAAGCTAGCGTCGGTATAGATAGGGATAAGTTCCGGGGGGGGGGGGGGGGTTCCTAATAAAGGAGGAGTGTTCCTTGGCTTTATCTTCCTTAGAGAGGCGGGAGATTCGTACTTCGTATGGGGTTTCTTGTTTCCAGGGAGGAAAGTTAAAGGGGAGAAGTGTCTCATTTAGAGGCGGAGAAGCTTCTAGTAATTTTCTTAATCTTCCTCCTGCGCCGTATCGAAAACATCGGCGAATTCAGAGTATTCTGCCGGAATTTGATGCTTGGGTTTATCTTGAGTTTGATGCTAGTTGAGTTTCTTAAAACGGGCCGCAGGCGTCTCGCCTGCGTTGGCCATCGGGTATGCCGCGTAAATAGTAGCTCCTTCTTGTAACGCCTGAGTGACTTCCTCGATGGTAGCGTTCTCGGTTGGGGAGTTATTTAGTTGGGCTGTTCCCTCACGCCAGTTAACAGTGGGATTATAGGCGCGGAGCCATGGATATCCTAAGATAATATCGTAACCGGCGATTTCAGCTATATAAAAGACGGATGTGTTGTCGGCGCGGTTCCCATATGAATCGCATACGCTAACTGCGTATGTAACAATACCATAGGTTGGTACTTTATAGCTATCCACCGTATATGCCCTTGGGGCCGGTGTCTATACTGCCACGAGTTTGTTTCTTTTCAAGAAGTCATGGGATATAAAGTTCATGGCTGCTCCAGAATCAAGGAGGGCCTTAGTAGGGTAGGTTTTCCCTGCGGCTCGCATGCTTACGTCAAGTGTAATGCGTTCGGCTTTCCTATTTGTCTCGTTCCCGAGTTGAACGGTAGCCAAATTGGCCTGGGGTCTCTTCCCCTTATTGTCCTGTGGACATTTGTTCTTCATGTGCCCCTGTTCTCCGCAGTTGAAACAAACAATATCGCTGAAGCTGCGGGAAGCCTGCGATATGGGTGCTGGCCCTATACCACGGCCATTCCTATGGGGTTGAACACGATCACGGTATGACTTGAAGTCTTTGTTTCTAAAGGACTTGCTTTTCTTAGGGATTTCCCCTTTTTCTTTTCTCTCGCTGCTGCGCTGAGAGTGCGTATTGCCTTCGATTCGCGTTGCAAGCGCTACTAGGCCTTCCCTTGTTTCAGGGATTATCTGCATACGCAATACTTCTTTACGAAGGCGGTCAGTTAGTTTCTGCAAAAATGCGCCGCGTCGCATGGTTTCATCAGGCCTTCCGCCTGGTAACTCGTCTTCCAATGAGTCAAGATAATTTGCGAACGCGGCCGCAGACTGATGGTCGCGCTGCTTCGCAGTAAACCACTTATGTTTAAATTCGCTTGCTCTGTTGACTGGGTCACGAACTTGGTCAAGGAGGTGTTCCTTAAACATCTCCCAGGTGATGGCATCCCTGTCGCCAGGGACAGCGCGCGTGAATCGCCTATAGTTCGCCTGCGCATTGCCCTTTAGCTTGGTAGAAGCATATACCACTTTCTTACGTTCACGTCGGAACGTGCGAGGCTGCAGCTCGAAGAGTGCTTCGCAAGCATAGATGAATTCGCTATGCTCCTGCACAGACTTGCCAAAGTAGTTACCTGGTCCCTCAACTCTTAGTTGGGGTGAATTACTACGGGTACTAAATAGACTGCGAGTGCGGTTCGAGTACGCTACGGGTGCGCGTATGAACCGATCTTCTTCCTCGCTTCTTTCCTCGCTCCTTTTACGTGTGCGTATCGGTGGTTCCAATTCTTCTTCCGCGGGTCGCATACGTCGTTCGCTATCTTGGGCTAGTTCGCGCTGTTGCTGTTCGAGTTCCTGTAGCCTGGCTAGAACCTATCGAAACGTTTCAGGGTCGGGGGCAAAATCTTCTCTAGGCGCTAAATGCGGCGCTATAGCGGGACCGGTAGGATTCGTCTGTTCTTGCTCCGGACCGCCGGTTTGTCGTGATTGGGATCGGGTAACCATGTTGATCGAGCCGTCGGAAAGGGAGGAAATAGAATGTAAGAGTTGGCCGACGGGCAATCACTAGGTTACTAGGAAACGTAGGTTGTACGCAGTCAGTCCGCACCAGGGTCGCACTTGAATTGGTGTATAAACTATTTCCTGCCCCAGCGCCCTTTGCTCCTGGGGCAGCTATTTATCCTTGTGCGTGGCCTCCTTCGGTAAAGGGCTTGGCACCCACGTGACCCGCAACAACATCGCATTGCTTGAGGACCAGTCCCTCGTTTCTAAGTTCCTTACAGAGGACGGGGTTGCCTGGGAGAGGGAGACGGGGAAGCGGATACGCTTCGGGAGGGTAGTAGTTAGAGGCGGTGGGGAGTTAGTATCCCTAGTTCTTTTACGGAGGCCGGTAGGGGTAGATGCCGGGGAGTTTAGAACCTCTAGGGTTTGTGGCTCCTCTATTATAGAGGAGGTATCCATTATATCGTCCTGGAGAAAGGACGGCTGAGTTAGGGTTTTTCCCTATTCAATATCCGTATCTTCCTCTAGGATAGGTGAGGAGAGGATAATTCTTGGACGGGGTAGCGTAGTTAGGGGGGTTCCCTCTCGGGTCCCTAGACGGCGAGATGCCATATAGAGGAGGGTGGGGGCAATCTCCGGGTATAAGATATATGGGTGGACTTAGAAGAGCGGTGCTAGGTGCTAAGAGGAGTCTGTGCGGTTCTTGGCGAAGAACACTAAAAGTTTTTTCCCGCAGTGTAGAGCCGGATCCAGGGGAAAATTCCTGCTACTGCGTAACAACCAAGGCCTGCGGCCTGGTGCACCTCGGTAGGAGAGGTAAGCTGGAGGTTCTGCGTCGAATAGAGGTACTTTTAGGGTCGTGGGAGCGCTGTTAGTAGCGATCCCTTTTGTCGAAAAGAAGTTGTATAATGACCTCCCTGCAGAGTTGGTCTCTAGGTATAGAGGAGGTTTTCGACTCTGCAGCTAACTCCTGCTATATATAGGCGCTGGGAGATAGCTAGTTTGCGGTCTTTTTCGGTGCGGAAAGCTACCGCAATAGATCCTGCAAGCTGGTTTTCTCTCTTCTGTTTAGAAGTTAGCTAGTAGGGTTTGCCTACGGTTTGAAGTCCATTCGAGAAGGTAGAGATCTTAGTCTTTATAAAGTCTAAGATATCGAGATCGTTTAGTTCCTGGGTAGGAACGCCGTAGATCGCCGCTTTATACCAGGTTTCGTTTATTTTAGCCTGGCATTGCGGGAAGATTTTCTAGATTATATCGATCTTATCTAGTAGAAAAGACGCAGGGAATCCGTAGTTTCCCGTTATAATAATGTTATTATTTTGGGAGAGACGAACGCCTGAGATAACGGTTTTCCCCCGGTATCTAGCTGTTTCGAAGGCTTTATTCAGCCTAGTTCTTGTGTCGAGTAGGCTAAAGAACTTGTCTAATCCTGGGTTAGAAAAAGAGATTTGGTGTTCTTTGAGAGTAGGCTTAGGAGCGGGCGGAGAGGTAGTTCCGGGTTTTTTCCTATTGGTAACAAGATTGAATCCGGTTTGGTCTGAAGGGAGGTTCCTTGTAGCTGCGGAGGCGTAGCTTTGGGGGTTTCTATAGGTGGGGTTTTGGCTAGGTAGGGCCGGGGTGATTATAGGAGGGGGCGTTCCTAGTTTCCGTACGTTTGTCTGGAGTACTCGGGAGGTATTTTCAAGGGCTTTTACTTTCGTAGCAAGAATAGACTTAGAACAGTCTATTTTTCCGGTCTTCGTGTAGTCTCTAAAGATAGAGAGAAGGCCGAGGAGGCTTTCTATTTTGTCGGTATCTTGTTCCGCGTTGGCTGCCTTTAGAAGGCAGTCTAGGGAGGCTTGGAGCCATTCAGTAGACGTTTTAGGAGCGGGAAGGCTGCTAGGATAGCGGGTCCTTTTAATGTTTTTATCTGGCGTAGCTAGGAAGGCGAATATGTTCTCCCGCTAGCGCTTGCCGTAGATAGGGGTGGGGATAACCGTTGGGGATTTCCCGTTTCGACGGATGGTCTCTGGGGTAGGAGTCGTTTCTATTGGCGGGTCTTCCCCTATAAACTAGGGCTGGGTCGGGTTTATTTCTTGTTCTATGTCCGTATCCTCGTCCTTTAGGATTAGGGAGGATAGGATAATCCTTGAGCGAGTTAGGGGGGGCGTGAAGGAGTCCTCCCGGATATCAGGGGGGCGGGTTTCCATCTTGAGATTAGCTGGGTAGATATTAGGATCAGCCTCTAGGTTATTGTTCCGGGTAGTCCGGGGGTGAGGATTTATTCTTGGCATGGAACACCGAAAAATTTTCCCTCTAGGCCGGGGGAAAAGCTAGTTTGTTTTCTCGTTACAGCGCAAAAACCAAGGCCTGCGGCCTGGTGTAAGTTGGGAGGGTAAGTAGGTTGGCTGTGCCGGTTCGTTTGGTACCGGATTTTGGTCCCTAGGAGCGCTGGTTGTAGCGTTCCCTTCTGCCTCGAGGTGTGTGTTGGACAGTCTGTGGAGGCTGTGGTGAATGATGGAAAGGAGACAGCCGGGCTGTCTTGGCTTTCCGATAGGCTGCGGCAGCACGACAGCGCTCGGCACAAGCCCTGCCGCGCTCACAGTTTTCCTGAAGGCAGCGTCTGCAGACGATCTTTCGGACCATTGTGATGGGCGCTAAGAGAGGACGAGTTCGTGGGTATGTTGTTGATTCGTGAGGCGCGAAGAGTCAAGTGGAGATCCAGGGATGTTGAGCCGTAATCCAGGATGATCGGAGACATTGAAGATCGCAGGAGCGTTGGAATCGTGGAGTGGAGCGTCAGGCGGGAGTGTGACAGCGACTGGTGGTAGCCCGGACCCCGACTGCAACGTGTCGCAGTGCCGCGTGCGAGGGCCGTGAGGCCGAAAGAGAGAAAGAAAGGACTCAATGCTGATCGGTTGAAGTGTTTGGCCGGAGGGAGTAGAGATCAAGGTGAAAGTCTGTCAAGAGAGAGAGGAAAACGGAGATTCGACACCAGAACCAAGGTCGGGGCACGAAAAGGGAAGGCGCCGCCGCCGCACCATCGAACTGACAGTCACGTGGCATATTCACACGACGTCGCTCTTGAGAAATGCTCATAACGATCCATTGTGAAACGAGATGGGGGAGGGGAAACATGCATTCCTATGGATTGTTCCTTGTTTAGCTACATAAATAAGCCTTGGACATAAGACGATTTTAAAGCGCATACATGCTACAAATTCACATTCTCACGTACTGATTCTCGCTGGAGTATGTCCTCTGCAGCCCACGCACGTCGTACCTTACCCCGAACGTCTCGAGACCGACGCCCTTGAACCGAAATTCGCACCTCGCCTCATATTCGTTCTCGTCGCACTCGTGGCGTCCGTTCGCAATCCATCCATAGCCGCGTTCTTCCATCTCATCAGTTCGTGACGCAAACTTCATCTCGTAGAAAAGACGATCAGCGCTCTTCCCGTCGGCCTTCACAAACCACACTGACAATCGGTCCAGCGGTAGAGAGTAGCGATAAATGTAGCTCCGAGAGGCCGGCAGCCGCGTTTGTCCTCCAGCGCCATCTTCGACTTCGAGATCCAAACTCTCTACATAAAGGTACTCCCCTTCAAAATCTGGATGCGTCGGGAAGCGGGCATGGAAATGCGCCGTCCCTCTTAACGTACTAGTCGGTAGCTTCGGCAGCTTGCTTTTCAGAGTGCGTTGCAGCTCCCACTCACCCTGCAAGGCACGAAATGCTGCGGGTGCGACAAACATCGTGCCGTTAGTAAGGGCATCGAGCGTGCTGTGTAGGTCGCTCATGTTTCTCTGGACTTCCTTCTCATTCGCAGCGAGGTCGGGGTAGCGTCCAGGCGTGCAGGGGCCGCAGTGTTCGCCCATGAAGCCCTCATCACTGCGCTGGATGCCCAGTTCGCGGGCGAAACCCTCCATCAAACCGACGTAGTCGCCCATCCAGAACTGCGGCACGTCGTCAAGCTTCTGCATCATGGCATTCCTTAGCTCTCGCATCTCAGCAATCTCTAACTCGGACCTCGAGCGGGAGTCCGCTCTGAATGGATCAGCTTTATGAGATGAGGGACCTGGACCTACGCGACGATCGTCATCCATGGCGCTCCATCTTTGGGCAATGAGGCGAGCTTGCATCTCCATCACCCCCCACCATGGTCCTTCGTAGAAGCCCACAAAACCTAGCGACGGGTAGTTGTCATGACATATGCAATGGCGATTCAACAGGAGAGGCATTCTATGGCATGTTTCTTCGCACTCCATGGCCTGGCGAACGTCCTTGGCCAGCCATTTCACGGAATCGCGAGGCGTAAACCCCGTGCCGTGGATTACTCCAAGGACATTCATTATCCTCGTCGTCTATAGACGTCAGCACCTTGACTGCCACGAAGGCCATGACGAGCTCACCTTTGTTCCAGACACCACGTTCACGGAGCAGCCTGAGAGTGCATCTGTTTCCAGGGCGGTCGCTCTCCCGCGAATCGGAACTATGATTCCTTGGCGAACAAACTCAACATAGTTGTCGCTGATACCGACAAAGGCGGGCTTCTCCATCTCCCTACCCGACTGCGTCAGCGCCGAAGAACCCAAGTCATCTTGATTATCACCCAGCACGGATTGAAGGTATTGATGACCTAGCGCGGCACGTCCCGGCGGGACTCGTCCGTTCATTGGGAATATAGGGCCTTCAGGCCAGCGGCTCAGGTCATACATCCTTAAGTCTAGCGGAGCGAAGAACGGAGCAGGATCGAACGTGTTCTGATCCGGTGGTTGCGGAGGGACGTAGCGCGGAAGGACGTAAAATGGTCGCAACGTGACATGATAAACTTTGCGGATCTTGGTCACGGAAGGGGCGGAAGGAGAGTGCTGATCATCCGATATCTGAAGAGCTGCCGTTGACGCCGCCTCGACTCCCGACATGCCGCCACCCACCACCACTATCGTGCCATTTTTGTCTTTGTAACGGTCACCCAGCAGGTCATCTACACTCCGAAATTGCGAGCTATGTTGCTGTTTGGCGCGAAACGGAGGGCTCCCGTTCTGCGGTTTTAGACGCAACGGGCGTGGCGCATGAAAGAAACCGGTGGCGACGATGAGAAAATCGAAAAAACCCTGGTAGGTAGTGCCGGACGATTTCAGCAAATATACGATTTCCTCGGCGGTGGGTTGTTTGGATTTGGGAAACTTTGTTTTCTTCGGCGGAGGGTAGCCAGGCTCCGGAGGGCCATTCCACTCAACCTTCCACACGTCGCGGCCGCGGTAGTTGACGCGCTCGGCGCTAGTGACGCGGGCCTCGAGCTGGAACGCGTCGGCGGGAATGTACTTGTCGGCGTAGGCTCGCAGGTAGCGGCCGACCTGCCACGCGCGCGGGAACATGGGCAGCGGGTCTTCGCCGACGCCGGCCGATTCGTACGAGAAGTCGGAGAAGTGGACGGTGAAGCGCGAACCGTTAACGCGCATGTCGGGGCTGACCCTGCCGCCGTGCTCGCCCCTCTCGACGGCCCACATGCCGCCGACGCGGGCGTTGCGGTCGAGGACCTTGACGCAAAAGGTGTCCGGGGGAAACGAGTGCAGGAGAGTCTTCGCGGCCACGAGGCCGGCCGGGCCGGCGCCGACGACGAGAACGGACTTCATGGCGAGGGCGAGGGCTTGAGGGGTGGGGAGCGGGAGCAGCGAGGCGGCGCGAGAGACGTGGACGCGGGCGCGAGCGGTGTGGAAGGGGTCGCGGAAGCGGAAATGCCCGCAAAAGCAACCACGGACGAGGTCAATCGTTATCGGCGGCGACAGGGCCCCGTGACAGATGCGGGCGCGGGCCCCGGAGGAGTCGACGCATAAGAGTGGGAGGCGCCGCCGTTTTGTGCGACGGCGCGAGGCAGGCGCGATGGTGGTGGTGAGAGGCGAGAGGGCAGTCGCGTCCCGGGAGATCGTCCCGCTAGTCGCCGACGCGTCATCTCCCCCAACCGGCGCCTCCATGACCCGCCGCGCCCGCAAGCATCCAAGCCTCCAATTCATCGAACCCAGGGTTCCCCCGCGGACGCAATTGGATGGGTTTGCCCCGCCAGCTCCGTCGCCCACGTGACGCGCTCCGATCCCGTGACCCTGACCGCGCGCCATTGCTTTTCGGGAACTGCGAGATGAAGGTCACGAAGCCCTTCGCGCGAAGCCACCCCCACCCGAGATCTTTTCCAAGCAAGACTCTATCCTCTGGAGCCTGGTACCTATCACGGATAATTCCTCGGTCACAATTTGACGGTCCTGGGCGCGTTCCTGCTGGCTATCCGCAATGCCATCTTTGATTCTCTTAAGCTCATCCTGCCAAGTGCTCCTGCTCAGACCGAGGCGCTGTAGGGTTTTGCGGTCCAGCGCCCCTTCTTGGATATTTCTCACAGTGTTGTTGTAGGCTTGGATGGAGCAACTCAACAACTGGACGTCTCCGTTATTGCCACGCCTGTCCCTGCCGGTAATGGGAATGCTCTGTGTATGAGCCAACGTCTGAATGTTTGAAGCCGAGAGTCTCTCCCCACGTGCTGTCCGAAACTTTTTGCTCACCGCTTCGAAAATGGCTTGCTCATTGCCGTAGCCGGCCTGAATTCTGGTGAACCTATTGAGGAGGTCGAACGCTTTCTTCTTGTCGCGCTTCCTCAAGTCTCTCAATCCGATGATTGCGCCACTGGGTACGCGGTCTTCTGGTATTGTTTGCGGCCGGGGTGAGCGTCGCGTCGTATCTCCCGCACCTCTAGTCAGCTCAGGCACATGCTCCTGTCTTTCCTCTGCCTGTTGTCCGGCTGCGCGCGAGCCGCGCCTTGACCTCGATCGCCGTGGTTGCCGCTGCCTTGGCCCGGATTCAACATCTTTGTTTCGAGCAGGATCTTGCGCTGCTTGGTGACAATGGTTTCCTGTGCCGTGCTCTCGCACAGGCCTTCCACCCTGGGTCTCGTCTATCACCGTGCAGCGTCCAGCCGGGCGGCTTGTAGTCGCCGAGTTGGGTGTGGCAACATGGGAGTTTTCTTGGGGTGGTGGCGGCGGCGGCGGTGGAGGAGGAGCACATGCTTGTTTGTGGTTCTTTTTGTTCTTTCGGGGTTTTTTCTTTGGGCGCTTAGAAGGGCTTTTAGAAACCGAGGTGTAATCGGTTTGTTCAGGCGAGTCAGAGTCGTCTAGAACAATAACCTCCGGAGGGTTTGGCTTTGAGGCAGTGGGGGCAGCGAGCAGTTCATGCCCGGTACAGTTCGTTGAATTGTTACCGTGCGGGATTGAAGTGCTTCTTTGCTGACTTTGCTCGTCTGCCTGTAAGTCGTCCGAACCTGAATCCAGGTCCGGTTCTTCACTGTCTGGGATGGTTGATGGAAACCTTTTAGGCTTGGAGTGCGTCTTCCTGGCTCCAGTTGCAGCTTCGATGCAGTAGTCGCCCGACTCAGCATGTGGTGTGTCCTCGTTCGGGTTTTGCTCGCCCTCAATGGTCGGTATGATACCCAGTGCTTCCTGTGTACACTTCTCCTGATCTTCCAAATCGTCTTGTATACGCCATCGGAGTTCTTCTTCCCTCATCTTCTTGATTTCTCTGGTCGCTTCGAGCTTCCCTTTTCGTTCCAACCTTGGTCGATGTGAAATCGACCTTCGCAATTTGCCAGGATCATCCGCCTTTTTAGTCGAGACATTGGCATCGGGCTTTTCAAGGCGGCGTCGCTTCCCCTTTGCAGGCGAGGCGTCAGCCGTCTTGCTTCGAAACGTTTTGGAACTGGAGACTTGTGCGGCCAAAAGTTCAAGGCGGTCAGACCATTCGGCAATCCTCGCCAGCTTGGACCCCCGCGAAGAGGAAGACCTATGCGCATCAATCGCGTTACGCATGTAATTGGTAACGGCGGGGAGGGACACGCCAAGCCCTTTCCGGCGACGGAGGTCTTCCAGAGCATGTTCGTACACCATCGAGTCCTCAAATTCCCGGAGTTTTTCTGTACTGTTCAAGTTGAAGTGGTTGTTCGCTGCGATAAAGATGGATTCCATGAGGGTATCGTGGTTTTTTGAGATTACGTTACTCGTCTTTTCCTTTTTAACATTCTTCGGTTTTTTGTCTGGGCGGGAACGCGCGGGTGAAGGCTGGTACACTGACCCAGAGTCTTCGGTTTGCTTCCTCTTCCTCTTTGTGCCGTTGACGGCATGTGCCGGCTTGACGATGACCACGGCCGGTGAGCGGTGGTGGTCGGCTCTGTCCGGCGCTAAGTCGTTTACCGTCTCACGGCGGTCCGAGTTTTTCTTGATTCGCGGATGTTTGCCCGAGTCGGCATGGGGTCGGGCGGTGATTTGACGAGCCATTGAGAGGCGCAAATGGTAAAGATGAGAATATCGTTGAGGCTCGCGAGGCTCGGTGGCCGGGCAAATCTTATTAGAAGTTGAATACCCATGCATTTTCGATTTTCTTATTCCACCATCCCCAGTTGCGTGCGCGCAGAGCTGCAGTCCCGAAACGCGCTAACGTCTTTTCGGCTCGAGGAGGCGGGACGTTCACCATCGTACCTTGTCCTACTCCCGGCCAACTGCCGGGGGAGGCTGCCGCGCGCAGGCCCGTGACTGCGCGTTAAATATCTCGCAGCATAGTGCAGTGCAGCGCAGGTCGCGTTACCGCCATATGCTCCACGCATGAGCCGTTGGGCGAGCAACCGAGCACACACAGAGATAGTTGGTACTGGATTGTCGGGACAAACAAAGGAAAATACGGGCAGCAGCGTCAAAGAGGCTGTAGCTTCTGCGACTTTCCGTGGTTTTCGATTGTGTGAGACTTCGTTGTCTTGGAGTTGCCAGTACTGGGTGGGGATTTGTTCCGTCTCTGTCACCCCTCGCATCTTTGTCTTGCATCGCCTAGATAAGGCTGGCTGTCCCAGTCGGCAGGCTACCAAGACACGTCGATCGCGATGGTTTGCGACAGCATTGAGGTTTCGCCGCATCCGGCTTAAGTCGGTCGAACAAAGAACCTATGCGGGACGGCACACAAACACCTTCCCACCCGCCATTACCCTTCAACCGACGACTTTATGGGATGGATAGTTGAGCCAACGAATCAACCCAGCATGACGACGCCGCTGATAACCGCCGAGCACGCGGTGTCGTCGAACTGCAGCGATGCCGACATCACTCCGAACTTACAAGACACAGATCACACGCAATTTCACGGTTCCACTTTGCAGCAAACAGCGGCGTGTCAGCAGGATTTGAATGTAAGACTGCTTTCGACGAGTAACAGGGGCGACAACCCTGCTGCGTCATATATTCGCGGTCTGGTCGGTGGCGATGGCGGTGGAACTGGAATCAGGCCGCATAGAGGATTCTTGGGAAAAGAGGGCACCTACGGAATTTCCATGGTGAGGCACAAGCAGGTAGTAGCCAGTCCAGATATCGAATGCAAAGCCTGACTGAAAGCCTTGACTGCAGGAAGGATTAGCCAGTCTGTTCGCGCACATGCATGTCGAGTCCACGAAAGTGGTGGAAGAAGAATACGGACCCAGCCCTCTCCCAAACAAAATGGTCGCAGAGCCCGCGTCATCGCTGCACATGAACAAGTTGCGCGTTGCACTCTTTCCCGGGCGTAAGAAGATCAACGAGCCAGTGTATGAAAGGACAGACAGCGCTGTGCGAGGAGAGATAGCGAACCAGCCGTTTCTATACGAGGGTAAGTCACGAAACCGTACACCTGAAAACCGAAGTCATATGATGACTCTAGGAGTAGGATTGGGCGACCAAGTGCGGGAGCTTAGTGTCGGGATCAAACTAGCCTGCTCACGAAGGTTACATACCAACTCATATTTTGGCCACGCGTACGAGCTCGCCGAGGCTGCCGCTGAAATCGCATGCGAGTTGGGATATGAACCCTTGGTCAGCCGTTGCCTCTATTGGCGTGGTATGAGTTTGATTGGTTTAGGCCAGTTCGATGCGGCAATACAGAGTTTGAGCGACGCATGTAAAGCGAGAGGTCGGTACGAAGAGGGCTCATTGGCCGAGGAGCAGCTGCAGCTCATCTTCCTATGGAACCACATTTGCGGTGAGCCAGTCGAGGCGCTGAAAGTTCGACACATGAGCGCTCGCACCCTCGAGGAGAAAAAGGAGGCGCTCGAAGCCCGCCTGCAAAGTGGGCTCAGCTTCAGCTAACACGATTATCCCCCCACTTGTGAAGCAGTTCAATTTGTGAGCGGCAAGAACGTTTAGACTTCAGTCAGGCCGCCGAAAACAGTAGAGCGGACGACCGGTCAGCTCTCCATGTTAAAATTGTATAATTTTGTGGCAAAGAGCCCCTGATCACGCATAAACACCTGTCAAGACCCTTTTGATCGGCGTGTTTCGATTGGCCATTAGGCTCTCTCCATCCACCGACTGCGTCGCTGCGGTGACTAGCGGGAAGCACAATGCGTGTTTAACAGATTGCATTCCATGCGTACCTGACGACGTAGCATCAAACCGAGACGTGGCCATACGGCGCGCGTGCAGCCCTGCCAACCGCCGCCGAGGACCTGGATGTACCGACGCTGGGGAATTCGGATCGCCTTCAGCCATGCTTTGTGTCGGCACAAATAGATGGGGCTCGTGGTATGCTTTGAGCCGCATGGAGCATGGCGAGTCCCGGGCAAGGCTGGCGTTCTTAGATATGCTTGAATGCGCCAAAACGGCTTGTCTCTTGCGGCGGTGCAGCTTCGCAGCTCAAACGGGCCGTGTATGACTTTCGGCCAGCTGTGGCGTTTTGGAGGCGTCCAGAGTCAGTTGAATGCGTAATGGCGCTTCCGGTCAGCGATGTCACCGGTACATCTGGTGTAACGGAAGCTTAACATGACGTTGCCCAGTCTTCATGTTGGCCCGGCGAGCGACCCGCATCATAGCGTACATTGGCAATTGAACGACCTCATGATGACGATGTTCCTTTGCGTCTTGTACAGCTTGCGCAGGCGATGCCAGGCGTCGGGACTGTGGCAGCTGAGGCATCAAGGGACGTGGAAGAGCGTCGCTCAGTTAGATGGAGCGGAAAAGAGGAAATGAGGCGAGGTTGGATGACCAACCCATGGCGCGGAAAGGTTCCACGGTCGAAAGCAGCTCATTTCCCGTCGCCCTGAGACATTTGATGCCGTTCGGGTAGGATTCAGTGAGTAGCGAAGAGGCATAAAGCAGTGTCTGACGCAGGCCGCGGCTGGGCGGAGGGAGGGCGGAATGCTAAGCTTCGGTGCCAAGTCAGAGATTGCAACGTTCGATCGGGGGTACGATGAGCTGTTACTCCTGGAAGGCAGGCGCGTCGCGCGTCGGCGTTGCCGTCGTACCTGCCCGCCCATTGAGACACGAGACACGTTGTGAAGATTTCCGCGCGCCGGACGAGGCATGCGCAGCCTCTCTCGGCCAGACCGACGTGTGCCCCAGCTGCGATCGGAAAGTCGTTCAACCGGCTCAGTTCATCTCCCTCACGCGGCCAGCACGCACCGGCGACGCTAACGGCGACCGCGAGCCCGCCCACGTTGGAGCATACCAAGACATTCATCGTCCTTCCCTTGCAGCCGTCATTCCGCCACGTCCATCATCGGGCGATCCGGTGCAGCTCGGAAGGGGCAGCGGTTGGAGTCTCGCCCTGAACGTCGAGCCCAACGGCGAAGCTATCAGATGTGGCGGTGTGTGAGATCCGCATTCCGATCGTCGAGCATTCCTGAGTCCCGAGCCCGCGGTAACTTTGCAACCACTCCCTGGAATCTCGAACAGTCCAACATCGGCTTGGACTCCCCTCTCGCGCGACACCCACGACTTTCGCGTGATCGATACGACAGCGCCCAGCTCCTCCGCTTACTTGGCATCGTGATTTCTCCAAAGCTTGAAAGAGGGGTACTGCTCGGTCTCAGCGTCTTCCGGCCCAAATCACCGTCTACTTAAGAAGGCCTGTCTGCTCGATCGAAGCATTTCAACAACATCAAGTCTACACAGAATACTCACGCCAAACATACTTTCAAAAGCTCAAAACATTCTCCACATCCCAAGCTTCGCGAAACGAAAACACGATGGTGCACGTCGCCAGCAAAGTCTTCTTGGCTTGCAGCTTGTTTAGTTTCGTTGTTTCCGGCGCAGTGGCCCACAAGGTCAACGAGCACGAACATGCTCCGCCTGGAGGATTTTTCAACGGTACAGACTACCGAAGGCGAAAAAGTTACAAGCACTGAGCTAACAGAACCACAGTGACAACCAGAACCTCCACCACGGCAGCACCGGGAGTTTTTGCAGAAACGCCGACGACATTGGTCACATCAACAAAACCAGCCGCCACTGAACAAGCTTTCGCATGCCCGCGGTTTATATGCAAAGACTACATGAACCACTGTGGAATTAGATACGGAGGGTAAGCTTCACCGGGAAAGAAAAGCACCGATAACATGCTGAAGAAGTGCTGACGGAACAAACACAGGTGTTTCGATGCGTGTAACGGATTCGTTCAATACGCAGATCCTGGATGCGAGGCTCGGTCAAAGTGTGACAATCCACGCGGATGCTAGCGAGAAGACAAAGAACTTGGAGACAACCAATCCTTATAAGCTAGTATTGATTGCCATCGAGTAATAGCGGTGGTTGGCGTATTGAGATGGTAATTACGGCAGAAAAAACCGGCATAAATAATCTATATAGAAATAGAATAAACTATTATTATGTTAAGAAGATAAAAAGTAAAAGAGACACGAAAGCTAAAGAAAAGAAGGTAAGATAAAGGTTATATTCTAAAGAATAATTAAAGATATTTCCTATAGATTGTATAGAATACCGCCCATAAAAGTAGCTATTTTTAGGTAAAACCAATGCCCTTCGGGGCTCCTTGGTGATTCATGATAACTTAACGAATCGCATGGCCTTGCGCCGGCGATGGTTCATTCAAATTTCTGCCCTATCAACTTTCGATGGTAGGATAGTGGCCTACCATGGTATCAACGGGTAACGGGGAATTAGGGTTCTATTCCGGAGAGGGAGCCTGAGAAACGGCTACCACATCCAAGGAAGGCAGCAGGCGCGCAAATTACCCAATCCCGACACGGGGAGGTAGTGACAATAAATACTGATACAGGGCTCTTTTGGGTCTTGTAATTGGAATGAGTACAATTTAAATACCTTAACGAGGAACAATTGGAGGGCAAGTCTGGTGCCAGCAGCCGCGGTAATTCCAGCTCCAATAGCGTATATTAAAGTTGTTGCAGTTAAAAAGCTCGTAGTTGAACCTTGGGCCTGGCTGGCCGGTCCGCCTCACCGCGTGTACTGGTCCGGCCGGGCCTTTCCTCCTGGGGATCCGCATGCCCTTCACTGGGTGTGTCGGGGAACCAGGACTTTTACTTTGAAAAAATTAGAGTGTTCAAAGCAGGCCTTTGCTCGAATACATTAGCATGGAATAATAGAATAGGACGTGCGGTCCTATTTTGTTGGTTTCTAGGACCGCCGTAATGATTAATAGGGATAGTCGGGGGCATCAGTATTCAATTGTCAGAGGTGAAATTCTTGGATTTATTGAAGACTAACTACTGCGAAAGCATTTGCCAAGGATGTTTTCATTAATCAGTGAACGAAAGTTAGGGGATCGAAGACGATCAGATACCGTCGTAGTCTTAACCGTAAACTATGCCGACTAGGGATCGGGCGATGTTATTATTTTGACTCGCTCGGCACCTTACGAGAAATCAAAGTCTTTGGGTTCTGGGGGGAGTATGGTCGCAAGGCTGAAACTTAAAGAAATTGACGGAAGGGCACCACCAGGCGTGGAGCCTGCGGCTTAATTTGACTCAACACGGGGAAACTCACCAGGTCCAGACACAGTAAGGATTGACAGATTGAGAGCTCTTTCTTGATTTTGTGGGTGGTGGTGCATGGCCGTTCTTAGTTGGTGGAGTGATTTGTCTGCTTAATTGCGATAACGAACGAGACCTTAACCTGCTAAATAGCCAGGCCCGCTTTGGCGGGTCGCCGGCTTCTTAGAGGGACTATCGGCTCAAGCCGATGGAAGTTTGAGGCAATAA
>NW_022983555.1:0-37477 GCF_010093885.1 Aplosporella prunicola CBS 121167
CTATCAGCCTTACTCGGCGGAAAGCCACTAAGTAATGCCGCAGCTACCCAGAGTAAAGACAACAATTGGAGAATAACAGCATCACAGCTTCAGGCTGTGCTCAACTTTGCACAAGACTCACAACGGTTTAAGAATAGAGACAATCCTACAGCATAGAACCTCTACACCACTATCCCCTCCTACCCTACTACCCGCTCCCGTTACCTTCCCTTTTCCTCCCAGATTGACAAATCACATGTAAACTAGTAGCAAAACTCTTGAATAGTCGTAGCCTGCATATCGCTCAGGGCGATGGGTCAGGGTAAATGAATACAACTCAACTCAACTCAACTCAATCAACCGCAAACAAGCTCCCAGTTAAAAGAAGGGTGCTAAAGATCTGCGGTATGTACAAAAAGCTGTACTAGACTCTGCTAGTTGTAGCTATGCTTATTGCCGTTGGCGCCGTAATTGGGGCAGTATTTGGTACGGTACGAAACAAAGGCTTAAAGAGCCCTTCCCACTCGGACATCTATTACTCGCCTAAGACTGGTACTGGGAAAAATAAGCGAGGCATTTCTAGGAACTCGCAACTCGTTGCTGCGAACTATACGGACAAATTAGGTATCGACTATTCTTAGGTTTACTACTAGGATAATTCACTGCAAATTTGGAGTATAGATTAGAACAGCTTAGCCAGCAACTGGACGCTCTACGAAGTACTGTTTCGCAATAATAAGACAATAATTCCTAAGGATTGGACGCCGATAGCCGTAGCTAATTATTGGCGAAAAGAACCTAGTGTACGTCTAAATACTTCCATGGTTCCAACGTACTTATTCTTCCTTCCTCAATACTAACAGCCAGCTGAGTAGAACACCGACTTCCGCTGTCTTTTTGCCGGCAATGAAAATTTCGTCCGGCTTCTCTTTATTATTAGAGGGGCTATCTCCAGACCCGTGGGCCATATGGCCAGCTTTAGATCGTGTTATGCAGGTCAGCGAGAACTCCAGCCTCGTCGATTACGTACGGCAGTGCGATGGTTGTGATAATACCGACTTTACTTCCTACGAATCTTAAGCTAGCGATCTTATAATCAACTATCCGTTCGGTAATAGCGGTAGCGATGTCACCGGCAAGCTTCAACCGAATGGCATCATCGCTGACAAGTATACTCCCATAGCCGTCGTCCCTCCCCCGGCGAGGCCCTCCAAAAAGGCTACTCTAATGGCGGTCATGTATCTAGTTTCCGGGGGATTATTAACCGAGATCTATGGAAGGTGGGGCTAGACTTAGGTAGGGACTGATTTGAGTGAGTTTTGTCTCTTAAAGTACCGACATTTCTGCTTTCTCTTTATACCACATCGGGAGCGCAGGCTAATGACCATATTTCTTTCTGTTTGGTAGTATCCATGAGACAATACAACGTCGACAATGGAGCTCAACTTGCGGTAATGACTCAACCAATAGAAGGGGATTTCAAGAAACAAGTCTTGATAACAAAGGCAGATGGAGGAGTAAAGATGGCGTATATGCACGGAGCAGATTGGTATTATAAAGATAATATCGACGGGATGGAGAATGTTCTACCGCTCTCGCCGATTGCAGCAAACCAGCTTAGACGGGTATATGCGCTCGAAGATGGCCCGTAAGTTGTTGAGTGGATAATAATAGACGGCTCGGTCCCAACATTTAAGCGTGTTGGAGTAATCGACACGACAGGCGGAGGGTTATGATAGTGCTACCAAATAGGTTTTATTGGCCTAAAGCCACTCAGGCGGATAAACGTCGTAGTGTTTTTTTTAAAGATACGAAAAGTACTTATAGACTCCTCTCCTTGTTGTAGCTTTATTTGATGGGAACTCAGCCAAGCCGAATTTTTCTTACACTTAAATCCTGACACTTAAATCTTAACGAAAAACAAAAGACCTTAAAGTCTTGTCGTCCCGGCGGCGTTCTTCAACCGAACACAATATTCGATCAATTGCCCAAGCCTTTTAATCTTCAGCATCAATTTCTGATGCTTTCTCTCAAAGAATGCATAACGTACTTCGGGTGCTGTCGAGAACAGGACGCGGCCCGTATGTAAAACCTGGCGCCGTTCTTAGCGGGACCGAATGTTTTTGTCTACGTTAGCGCGAAGGCGAGCAAACGAGTATAGTAAATGGGGCCCAAAGCTTCAAGGATAGAAATATTTCTGTGATCTGCTTCGACTGGCTTTCCAATCTCCGTTGTCGGCGTTGAAGCGAACGTGAAAGATTTTATCGCTCATTAATGACCGCAGCATCACATGTCTTTCACGCTATGAGATACACGTGGCATAGGCTGTTTCTATTTTCGGTTTCCTCTAAATAACTGAAACTGTAGGTAGTGTAGCTGAGTAGAAGGATAAAACATCCGGAGTATACAAAATCCTTACTATACTAATTTGAAAATTGTAGATCTCTCTCAAAAACCCGTGTAAAGGTATCAATAATATGTGAATAATGCTCGGAAAAAACTTCTTCCATGGTGCTAATTTCGCAAGGCAAGTAGAGTAACACTTCGAGTAAAGTAGTAAGCCTAGAGCATGTTCCAGTTTAGAAAAAGAGAGTAAGGGCTCCTCGAAAAATAGATTCGAATACACTTCCTCTTACATTGATCCTCACGATACACTTCAATGCAGATAGCAAACCACGCAACATATCGTTTTGGCACTAGAAACGGATCTTCAGTTCTAGGCAATCGATCCAAAGCCATGTTCATCAATAGCCTTCTTCGCTGGACAGGATTCTCCACCCAAGCCCACCAGTTCGTAAAAACACTGATCGAAATGAAGACCGCCCATCTCTCAGTAGGCTGAAGGATTATCTTTTAGCATCCGTCCCGACATATACCCTTTCCAGCTTCGGATGCCCCACTCTTTAGCTCTTTGAAAAGAAAATGTGATTGGTTTTAAATAAGTCGCTCTCTAATAGTCCGATTACCTTGTGGCAATGTATGGCCAAGATCTAAAGATATGAACCAACGAATTCGTGCAAATCAAGTTTTTCTCTGGAAAGCTCGCAGAGTACAAATCAGCACTAAGCATGCCCCTTTACACGGCCCTGTGATCATTTGAATCGGAACTCTATATAACCACAAGATAACACGAAACCATAAAATGAGAAACCTGCGTACGATGAACTAGGGGTATAATCTTGGAGATATTATCCGGGAAAGTTTTGGAGGACTGTCGCATTTACGAGGCCTTGGAAGTGAACAAGAGGCCGCAGTAAGTGCCAACGCAGCACAGAGTAAGCGGCCAAACCATATAGCCTTACCTTAGGCGCCCAGTTGATCGAGCCATCTCCTAGCGCAGCAGCCATCTGGGCGACTGAACATTCACCAGCGTCAACCGGTCACCTTTACTAACCTTGTCACAACCGCCGCACCATCGTATGTTGAGTATGGCGGCGAACACATGGCAGCAAGGTAGCAAGGTTAAGGTGAAACCAGAATTAGTATTGGCCAATGAACACCTGAGCCACGTTGCGATGATAGAGTTAGGGGCTTCTTCGTGAAGGCGTCCTGCCTTTTGTTCGGGGAGGCCTGCCTGGTTCAGAAAACTTGGGACCATCGGTGAGCCCTCGGACGCTGTACAGGTACGGGCGGTGGAAGGCGAGGGCGATCTCGTGGCTGAATGGAAGGCCAAAGCGTCCATCGGATATACAATGCTAGCACGGGTATCGTACTTCGCCACATCCGAGCCAATGTGGAGTCCTGTAGATGATGCACGCACAGAGGACGGGACTTACTCTCGGGTTCAAGCCGAAGCCTACCTATAATACAATGCCTATCGATGTAAGCTTATTTTTGTGGCTGCGTCATAAACGAGAATTCACCGGAAAACGGTTTCTCGAATTTAGTTTTGAAGTTCTGTGAACGATAGAGTTTAAAATTGATGTACTCTAGTGCGAGTAGCAGAGTAAGACCACAGGTAATTATGGTCACTCGACTATTGCTTTCAGGTGTCGGTAATAGGGCTCGTTCGTTCCAGGCAATTGGGCGCTACGGCAGTGTGATGTTCATCTCTACAGCGAAAGTCCCTTCCCAATTGGAAGCAAATAAGGAAATCATCCATCGATCAGGGGTTAACACGAGGGCAAGCGCTTCAACGGCGGGGGAGAGGCTTTAAAGGCTTTTCTCGTCGGCGGCGATAGTGCGTTTGATCGTGTCAAAGAAATCATGCAAGCTTTTCGAGGGGATGAAGCCTGAAGTTTTGCATTGAGAGCAAAGGTTTATAGGGACGTCTCAAGGGCGTAGGGCTCCTAACCGCTAGCCCAGAGGGGCAATTCGGACACGAGTTTTCCCCCGCAGTAATATCGCGAAAGGGAAAGATCGACTCCAGACTTTCCCCGCCGAGCTCTCCGCCACGTCACCTTGTCATGTCCAGAAAGCTCTAGCCCCCGGGCACGGTCGGTCCTCGTCTCATGAACTGAGACCTCGTGTCCGGACGTCGGGCTAACGCCTCGACACCATGCGCCACTCCTTACTCCCGTCCCGGAGGTTCTGTCACTAGGTATCTATCCTCTGATCGATATCGCTAGCGAGTAGCGACTCTCTTTTCGCTCGCTAAAGCCAAGCCAGCGGCAGAGCAACGGGGCGTGCAAGCTGCGACATGCCGTCTGCATTCTCGCGCACATAGAATTCCCACTTTGAACAGCGCATCCGGTTTTCCACGTTGGTACTCGGCGACTCCGGCGCATCGGTGTGAGTGTCTCAAGCTCACATCACGGTAAGGCTTTACACAGCCCTACAAGGATGAGAACGGACCACCGCGATCATCACGGCTGTATTCGGCCTGGAGAAGAAAGAAAATACGAGCTAAATGTAGGAGACACGGGCGGAAGGGCCAGCTCCAAGGGAGGCAGGACCAGAAGCCAGAGCGGTATATATACTGTCTGAACCACCTGCTATTCTCTCACCATCCTCTCAAGCCAACCAGTCGCTCCAGTCAAGACAACAATCTCAGTCCGCTCCTTTCACGAGACTCCTCGCAAAAAACAACTTCATTCACTTTCAAAATGCACTTCACCAAGGCCACGATCATCGCCATGGCGGCGCTCCTCTCTTCCGGTTACGCCCTTCCCAATGGCCTCGCTCCCCGTCACTCTGGCGATGCTTGCCAGGTCCAGTAGTGCTGCGACGACGCTGATTCTCAGTGCCGCACGGCTCCTAACGCCAACATGGCCCAGTGCAGCTCTGAGAAGGCGACTTGCTACACCAACATTGGTCTCCCCAACCCTTACAGCAAGCGCCGCAGCGGTGACGCTTGCCAGGTTCAGGAGTGCTGCGATGATGCGGACAACCAGTGCCGCACGGCTCCTGACGCGAACATGAGCAAGTGTAGCTCCGACAAAGCCACCTGCTACACCAACATTGGTCTCCCCAGCCCCTACGGCAAGCGCGAGACGGCCGTCGACTGCAAGGACCAGTCTTGCTGCGATGACGCCGACTCCAAGTGCCGTACTGGCCCGGATGCGAACATGAGCCTTTGCTCTTCCAACAAGGCGGCCTGCTACCAGAGCGTCGGCCTCCCTAGTCCCTACGGCAACTAAGCTGTTGCGGACTTGATGCTCTGAGGGTCGACGATGATGCGACGATGTCTTACCACGGGGTGTGAGGGATAACAGCCGAGGATGATGGTTATGATGAGGCGAGGGAGCATGGTAGTGTTAATTGAGTACTGTACTTGTACAATTAAGCGCAACTCTCGTTTAGCTTTGACTTGAGCGCTTGAACATAATAAAATTTATCTGCTCTTAAACGTCTTCTGGTTGCACCCCTTTGTGATGCTTGTTCTCACTTTTGGCTTTTCTTATACTGCATGGCAAAGCGGCAAACCGCTGACTGCGCATAGAAACATTTAGTGCTCCAGCCAACAAAGCGACATCGGATGGGAATGGGATCGGAGATCGAGGAATATTCGCCCACACTCCGGTGAGCCGGGTGAGCGGCAAAGCAAGGGAACATCAGTGGCAGGTACGTGCATCAAGCACGTGGCACTGTTAAGTCTTATCGCAGATTTTTTGGTCGGTGTCAAGCTGGAAGATGCTGTTTGCCTCCAGGTGCTTCGAGCGGATCTACGTCCCGTATAGCAAACGAACCAGACGGCCTTAAAGGGAAATTGTCGCTTTTAGTCTGTCTGTATAGATGATACATTTCTGCTTCTTTAGATATTCCAGGGAACAACGCGCGTTTAAGCGTGTTAGGAATTTTTGTTAGGGAATTCCAAATAAAGGTAATGATCATGAAGCCTTTTTACATTCAACAAGTAAAAGGTTGAACACATTATTTACACGAGCTCATAAGTTATTGCAAGTTCTCTCGGCTTTTTGCGGTTTATTCGATAAGATGGAAATATAAGTACTTATGGGTACGTTTTGCGACGAGTATGTATGCTAAATTCAATTGTGAGAAACGAGCTGAGACTAAGTTATGTTAGAAACGCCTGTAGTTTTGAGACCAAAAATAAAATCGATTCTTAATGTGAAGCCTGAAAAATATTAGCAGATGGAGCTTAACTCCTTTTGCGCTACATCCCATCGCTTTCAATGAGCAGGGAAATCTTGGTGTCGAGATCCTCTACCTGCTCCAGACACGGCGGAAAACACTTCGTGACGACATCTCCTGTAAGGCTGATGATCAGGACGGCAACCATCACAAAGCAGCTCTTATATAGTGCCTCTTCATGTTATACATGTCGTGCTCAATAGACTTATCCATAAAAGGCAAGTGTACTTGAATGGCGTCAGCGGAAGAAGTGGGTCCTGCGGCCTCGCCTCGATAAAGACGGGAGGATCGTGCAGATCCAAACGGCCAGATCTATATTATAGTCTTTAAATCGTCTGATCTGGTAGAGGAAATTGGGTTTGGTCTTTTATTTCTAACATCGAAGTTCGGGTGTAGCGGGAAGATACGAAGTGTCACCAACTATGATATGAATGCTATAAAACGATTTCTTAATATAAAACTTTCTCAAACAAGGTAATAGAAACTGTTCGTAGCCTTGATGTCAGTCTAAAACCATCGTCATCTTTGCCTTGAAAATAAAATCAGCATGTTTGATTTTATTATTATACAATCGTAATGATCGTCTCTTCGGTAGATTCAATCCACGAAGAAATATCTTTCAAGAATATATAACCAGCGCGCTGGTAGTTGCCAGTGCTCAACGGTTCCAGAAGTAAGTATATGGTCTGAGTCTTCTGCTTCTCTTCTTCAGACTTGAAATCCCAAGTCGGAGTCCAACTAAAGCCTAGCAAGCAGTAAAATATCTTTCCACCATACAACTTCGACGCCAACATCCTATCCATAAACAGGTATCCAGGCCTCTTATACTGCTTCGAAATAACAACCGAATTAGGATTAGCAAACGGAAGTACGCCTTGAAAACTCTCAACCGTCACCGTAAGAACTTTCCCGCGCAACTTCATAAAAGTATCCGAAACCTTACCATACGGACTAAGCGGCGAGACAGCGTAATTAAAACCCAGCACTTCAAAATGCTGCGTCCGCTGAGCCTCATCATCCCCCTACTAAAACTAGGACAACTCCTCGACCCTCGATGTACCCGCCAACGAAGCCCACGAAAAGGACGGCGCCACAAGTCGCGGCGTATCTTAAACTCCCACAACCCTCGCAAACCAAAACAGGCCATCAGCCAAGTACGCCTCCCACAGCCCAGTAATATAGCGGCCTAGACGCTCCGACTACATGCGCGCGGCCATGCCCGCTAGTGCAGGCAGCACATCGCTAGGTTAGGTAAGTTCCTTGCGCGCATAAGGGCCGACGACGAGCTTCCAGCCCTCCTACGGATCCTCCGCTATATGCAGCCGTGCGATATATTCCCGGCGCACGATCCCGGCGTATAGGTACATAGTCCGTGCAGCGCTGATGTTGTTGCGGCGCAGGCTCTCGCACTCGCATCTACACCCCGTCTTACACTCGAAGACGAGTTCCGCGTCTGTAAAGTGCAAGAGCCGCGTCGTAAGGAGGCGCTCCTGGAAGCACTAGGCGCGTAAGGCTAGGGGGTGGTCCGCGGGCGTCTTACCCATAATGCCTTCGAGTAAAGTGGCTGAGAAGGGGAAATAGTTAATAGGAGGGCGGACTGCTATAGTTACGTTATTGTTGTTACTGCGAAGGTGCTTGGTAAAGCGGCAGATGCGCTGGCGCGTGGTGGAAGGATTGAGGAGGCTGTCCGTCGTGTTCGCTGAGATGGTTACGTATGCCTTTTCGTAGATGTCGGCCATTTTCGAGGCCTTAACTTGCTAGTCATCCGCATCACCTTGAATGATGCAAAGAGAATCGATCCACAAGTAACGCAGGTCTAGCATCCGGCTGAACTTTATGGCGTCTTGGAATGTGGGTGAAAGGTCTAACCACGCGATAGCCGTTTTCCTTGCCGCGAGTATGCTCTTCGTGGTTGTGACCAGGATGTTCTTGCCCCATCTATAGGTGAGGGCTGCGTATTTTCCTCGCTCTCCTACCGTCTCATGCAGTCTGACTTTCGGCTCTTTTTCTGTTCCAATGTCTAGGAGACGTGTTGGTAGGACAGGGTTCATCTCGTTTTGACAGTCGACATGTTTCTGGATGCATTCGTGGATTTTCTCGAGCATCAATAGGATGCTTTCGATCGGGTTCTGGGGAATTATGCTTCCTGGAAGGATATTCAGCGCTTGATAAGGCCCTCCTAGGCTCTGTAGCTCTAATTGAGGAGCAGAACCGTCTGAAGCAGTATTTCCGGAACTATTTAGTGTCAGGAAAAAGGACAAAAAGCGAAACTGCCACTGTTACCTCTCCATGCTATCATAATAGATAATTTCCGCGTGGCGCCAGTCCCAGTCCCTTTTTCTTTCTTTCTAATTGTCAAAGTTCAACAATATAGTCAAACTACGCTTTGACATTCGGTGACGCATAAAGACAACGTTTTCGGTAAATTCAACCCCTTCTGAGTTTAGGAAAAGGTGAACGGCCTCATTAATCAAGGCGTAAATGTTGTAGCCTGAGTTAGCATTGTTCAGCAAGCGTACTACGCTTTATTGTTCCCAAAAGACGTGTCCATCTTTATCCTCCGGGCAACGGGTCAATACAGTCTCAGTACTCATGTCAAGCTGAAGGCGGAGTGTTAAAGGTTAAAGAAATCCTTTCGTTTTTTTCATCAGCAGAGTGAGGGGCTCGCGGAACCCTGTAAGCGGGATGGCGGGGTATAATATGTTCTAGGGCCAATCGGAGGATTACACGAACATAGGTATATCTCCACTTCCGATGCCCTGTAGAAAGTCATGCTTTTACACTATCTAATCTCACCTCATCTAATTTTTCCTGTGCAATACAACTGAAGACAGACGGGCAATCGCGGCCTTACTATATACAAACAAGCAAGTGGAAGCTACTAATAAGCATCGACACGACGACACCTGAGAAGAGCCGAGGTCCTGGTGAATGCAGGATTCATAGAGCCGCGCGGCTTACTGCTTCACTAAGAATGGTTTGTGTTGCTGGAAGAGATATCGATTGTTAAAAAGTGATTAAATTTAAACTAAGCCGTCCAGCTCGATTATATCTCTTGGATGCGCTGTACCAGCATGTTATTCACAAGCGTATCAACGCCCAGTTTAACGCCCTTCTTCACCCAATACCTATTGATGAACGCAATCTCTGTCTCTCTTTTAGCCCTTAGATCCCACACCATCGAGCAAGTCGTATTGCGCATTTTCTCCAAAATTCCATCGGCCGTCGCCTCTAATCTCTCCATGCCAAATCGGTCCTTCAAGCCTTCAACGTCTTATAGCTCCGGCATCTTGTGAATAATCTGCGTCACCTCAGCAAAAAGGTTAAGTTTTAGCTTCCGATGCGTCTCTCCGAGCAAAATCCCGTTTTTCGAATCGTGTAAAGCGCAGACCGAGTTGCAATAGGAGTTGACAATAAGTTTCTCCAACTGCATTTGCAAGACATCCTCGTAGGAGTAAGCAGTAGCGTTTAGGAGCGGGCTCTGCGGTAGCGTGCGGAGCAGGTAATCGCTGCCCTGTTCTTTAGGCCGGGATGAAGATGGCCCTACGGATGCGGTAGCGAAGCCCGTGTGCGTGATCCGGAACGGCGCGTCGCGGCTAACACCGTGCGAGATGGCTCCGAGGAGGTATTTTGGCCGAGATATAGGATTAGTGAACAGGGATTGGTTGACTTCTTCGACTATGCCCATGCCGTTTTGCATGAAAAGGATAGTGGTTTTAGGGGTAATCCGGCTTTGCAACGGCTTAAGGACCCCGACTGTGTAGATCGTTTTGGTAGCTACTACTAGCTGGCGGATCGGTTCGTTGGTGGTGTCTTTCTAGTGGGGGTCTGTTTATTCTGTGGTGCTTTATTGCCTGGTAATCCGCCGCTAGGAACCGTCATTATCTAACACTTCGGCGTTAAATCCTTCCGCGTTAAATCCTTCCGCGTTAAATCCTTTAGCGTTAGGTCCCCCGTACTCTTGCGTCTGCTTTATTATAGTTATGCTGATTTTCTTATTGTTTTTCCTGAAGGCATCGTAGAGCGAAGGCCGATGCAGTATCAACGTTGTATAAGGTCTAGAAGGCATATCGGCTAAGCAGTATACCATAAATATTCCGATGCTGCCCAACCCTAGCACGTATACTCACTCATTAGGATCTAGTTGCAGACTTAGAGCGCTCATTTTTCTGCTATCTTTGTAAAAACACCGTGAAACCCCCTTACGGAAATGTAACGTAGCCGTTGTTAGAATTCGACGAAAAATAGGAGGTAGAAAGATAGTTATTATAATTAGAAGTGTTTATTCCGTATCTTGCCGGATTCATTGCGACTTTTATACGGCACGGTTAGTAGCGCGCCCTTCCGGAGATATTCGGGTCCACTGCTGCGCCTTAGTAACTAGTGTAGCAGCTATGTATGCGCTTTTGCATTAGAATTAGGAACGTCATTCGTAAAAGTTTCTTCATAGATTTTGAAGAGTTGTACCTGAGTAGGAGCGTGGAGAATAGATAATGATTGCTAGAGAAAAATCCTTACGACGTTGGATAACGGGCCGTATAGGTAGCACGGACTAAGCCGTACATAGGGCCGATGGAATAATAGAGCGAGGCTGAAGCTGTGCTACGGGGCCACCAAACCAACACTGAAGAGTTTGAGTAGCGTTATTATAGAGTATCTTTAGCTACCGACTGTGCCATAGGGTCTCCGCTGTGTAAGGTGATGTCGGCCTACTAAAAGGCTAACCTCGTCTCTGCCTCGCTTGGCGCCTTGTTTTTCTTTGCCGTTGGTCCCCACAAACATCAGGCATTAGCTCTAAATAAGCTTAAGTCGTAGCCGCTAACGCAGAGGCTAAGCCACTATTACCTCTATCCACACTTTAGACCCCACCCTTTAAGTTTGTTATATACCGACCCTGTAAGCTAACCATGTTGGCTATCCTTCTATCATCTAAAGGTCCTTTATCCACAAAAGCCTATGTTCCTTATGTGTTGTTAAAGCGGCACAGTATTAATCCTACTTCGATTTTAAAAGTGCTTTCATCGCAAGTCTTATCACCTATAGTCTCAACACGAATCTCCTTTCGAACTTATTAGAACCCTTGTTCTAGCTATTCCCAAGATTATAACTTCCTCACCGTTCGCTATTATAAAATTCTCATCTATCAGCATGTTCCTATTGGGCTTTCCGCTGCTCGGATCAGCACTATTAAAGAACGGCACGGTACCCTACAACTATAAAAAGATGCGGAACAAAAATGTAAACCAGTGCTTAGTTTACAACCCACCTCGGGATTAAATAATCCAAGACTACAAGAAGATCTGCGGCCCGGCTATTTAAAAGAAAGTTGAAAGTGGCGACACCAGATCCACTAGCTGCCTCTTAATGTTGCCTCTCGGAGCGCCGACTTGGGAAAAAGCACTAGGTAAGCAAAAATGTAGTTAAGAATGCTATCGCCTAATCTGCAGTAGGTTTGGAAAATTAGCTAACCGAGTTTTAGGAACGGACGCTAAGGTTACTCCGGGAAAATATACGTGCGACGTCTCCTTTATTAATAAAGCCGCAGAGGACCTGATGAAGGCCTTGCCGATAATTGGCGAGGTAAGTGCTTGTATATACGACCTATCTAGTGAGATGCTAATTAAGTTTCTCAGGTTGGTTGTAAGCTGCTGACGTCATCGTTGAACGTAGCATTTAAGGTTGGTACGCTGGCAATACCGGGCGCTGGCGAAGCTATTGATAGCGGAATAAGTATACCTATATACAGAGAAACCGTCAGCACAAATATTTGCTGACCCTATAAAGTCGCCAGCATTGAGGCTGCTAAGGCTCTTAAGCAAGCTTACGGTGTAAGCGAGATGGCTTAGAGTACCTTTAGTTCTTAGATGAACCCTTGCGGAGATACGTCCGCGGTTCCTAAGAAGATACAAAAGGTCTTTAATATTTTTAGTATAGCGGACGATAACGTGTTGCCTAAAGGCTTTGACCCTTCGAAGATTAAGAACTTGTCGAAGATTAAGAAGTTAAAGGGCTCGACTAAGGAAGGCAATAAGAGGTACGTGCCTTTCTAGGCATGATGTATAGTATAAGAAGCTCGATACCCCCATAGATTTAGTCTTTTACTTTTAGAGAGTTACTGGAGCAATAGATCTCTTGTTGTTTTCCTGCAATACAGTACGAAGAGGTTGTATCTTCTACTTGAATTTTTCAGTATGACACTGCTGAAAACCGTTCAATAGACTTAACAAGTTTAAACATTACGAAAAAGAGAACGCATGCCAGACCCTAAGTTCCAAAAGCTCTAGAACATTAACTCCCTAGGATCTCTCGCCGGCGAGCTTCTACGGTTAAGGTAGTCACCAATACAAGTCCGATAAGTCTGGACGCGGCTCGAATACGGCAAAACTGTATACAGCCTACGACACAAAGGGCAATCGTAGCGTTTCGAGAGATACCACGTAATCAGGCAAGCGCTGTGAAAGTGGTGATCGCAGATCCGCAAAGCCACGATGTCATCTTCGAAACGGTCGTCGTTGGATAACTGCGTGTAGTGGCTTGTTTCGGACTCGTGGCCTTGGCTTCCGGGCTCGGTGTCTGTTGAACGCCGTCGGGGTTGGTAGAGAGGACCCAAGCAGATGGGACTTTGCCGATCGATTAGTAAGCTTGTCCAACATAAACTAGTATACAATAGGTAGATGCGAGCATACCATTCTTCGGCAGTGAGGGTATTTCGACCGTTCTTCTCCTCTGTGACGAGACGCGTCACACCGCCAAGTCTTTGACGTGTTTGCCTTCTCGTCTTGGGCGACATGTGAAGCAAACGCTTGCGTCGCCTTTGCGAACGATATACCGCGACTCTGACATTTTGGTCAACGACGGAGCTTTTCGACAACGATCAGGACTTGATGGAGATCGACATACAGCGGACCGAGACATAGCAGCAGGATGCAAATCACGATAGCGGCGACGATTTCCGCCGCGATGGGTGTTTGCAGATCGACGTCTCGCTTGATGAGCGGCGTCATGATCGCGACGACATCGATGCTTTCAGATATCCAGAGGGCGCGCCTTAACTCAGCAGCAGTACAGCAGCAAGCAGGCTCTTAAACCCGCCCGCCCAAGAGCCCAACCGCCCGCTTCCAAGCCGTACGCAAGCCAAGCACCCACTGTCGCACCGAAACTCCTAGAGTCCATGGCACGACTTGGCGGGTTGGGAGCTCCCAGCGCCCCAGCGCCCCCGTCGCGTGGTTGTCCGGATCGGTCGGAGAGGGACAAGGCTCCCAAGCGGAGAGCTACGTGAGCGATCCCTGCCAGCCGTCTCTTGGGTGGCGGATCGTTCTTGGCGTCTCCTGTTTGGCGCGCCAAGGACGGAACGTCATCCGACGGCATCACATGCGGTGCGACTGTAGCTTGGTATTAGTCACGAGCGGAGAAGCGGGATTGGGATCTCGACGTTATTATCGCAAAAGATGAGGAGCTGTGCCGTGATAAATATTCCTTCGACGTGGAATAGACAACGCCCTTGAGCTCCACTCTAGCTGTGTGACTTAAGCTCGACATCTTCTCCTTTGGCTTTTTTCGCCCTCCATCTGTAGTACTCACCCCCCGTCACGACAGGGTACTTCATAGGATTGTCCTCGCTGATGCACGTCGCAACAAGCTCAAGCAACTTCTCACGATCAAAGCCCCAGAAGAAAGGCGCAGAGTACCTTTCCCTGCCGCTTTTATTGACCACTCTGTGCACAGTCGAGACAAAGAAATCATTCGTCTGTCGCATGAAACAGTCGCCGATATTAATCACGAACGACCCCGGCACTGGATTTGCTCTGATCCATTTCCCGGCCTTGTTCAGCACCTCGAGCCCGCCGTTGCTGTCTTGCGAGACGATGGTGAAGCACTCGAAGTCAGTGTGGGCGCCTAGTCCGGCCTGGTCATCTGCGGAGTGGTCTTGCTGTGGGTAGTGCAGGATGCGCATCCCCGCTTCTGGTCTTTTGACGTAGTTGTCGAACGAGTCCTCGGGAAGATGGAGCGCAAGTGCGAAGATCCGCGTCATTCGGTGTACCAGCTGGATGAGTTGACTGTGGTAATCTAGCAGGCCTTCCTGAAATCCGGGCACACAAGAAGGCCAGAGGCTGATGGATTTTTCGTCTTTGTTGATGGCTTCCGGGTCGGCTTTTGGCTCATAGGCCCAATTGAACGCCTCGCTCAGGTCTGATCTTGTCAGCACGTATCGAATCATTAAGGCGTTTTCTCTATCACCTTTTTGCTTCAAAGAGTTCCGGTTGTAATGCTGCATAGGATGATATCCCACAAACTCGTTGGGGACAAGTCCTGTATATACTTCCATCTTTTTGTCTTCTGGGAGCTGGAAAAACTGTTTTGCTTGCTCGAACGCCGCCTCGCGGTAATGCGGGTCGATTCCCTGCATGCCTTAGCTGAATGCACGACTTGCTGTATGAGAAACTTACATGTCCAACTATGTAAAAGAAACCAATTCTATGCGATGCCTCCCTTACCATTTCCGCAACAGCTTTTCGGTCCTCGAGTTTTTCGCTGTAAATTCGCGATATATCGATGATTGGAATTTCGTCTGCTCCGATCGAGTCGTTCGTTTCATACTCGTAGACCTGCCCATTTTGAAGTCGGAGAGTAATGGGTAGTTTGGTGTGAAGCTGGGCGCGAGGAATTGGACGCCGCTTTTCCTCCTAAATTACTACTACCTATGGAGGTATATATGCTGCTATCTAAAAGAACACGTTTTCTCTTTGAGATCATTGCTTCCTTGCAGTAGATAAATGAGTAGTGCAGGGGGTAAGGCTGTTGTGTAACAACTGACTGTAATAAGGCTGAAAAAACGAGAGTTATCGGAGTGATCCTGGCTGACATAAGTCTTCTCTTTTTACTAGCTTACTTGATGGACAGCGAAGAACCATCGGCGTTAGGCTTGTTGGAATGAGATGGAGTATTAACTGGTGGAGGTGGCGGCCCGTAGGATGGCGGATCCTCTCCTTTGTGGGGATATAGCTCTTCCTATGTAATAGTGACGCCTCCAGTTCCATTTTATAGTCGATCAAGGCGGGATTTGTTGCCGATAGATCTGAGAACACTGTTATTACGAGGGTATAGACCTGTCCAATTAGTTCCTTTGGAATAATCTTGCTCGAGATGTAGACCAAGAAACTGAAGGCCTGAGCTAGAGACTGTACTTCGGCAAGGACCTTGGTGTAGTTCGCGGTTTTGATGGTAAGGTCAGTTCCCTTGGGAACGACAACTGATCGCTTTTTCGAACGAGTGAAGCGCAAGCTAATAACATTAGCAGCCATGTCAGGATCCTGGCTACGTGATAAGGTCTATAGAAGAGGCTTTGGGATAGAGTCGGTGTTAGTTAATTCAAGACTGATAATCTCTTCCGGCGGAAGGAAGAAGACATTTGTCTTTGCCTTCTTGCCTTTGAGGGCGATAGGAACCCGGTGCTTAGAGAAGGCGGCGCCTTTAGATATAGAGTCGTAGGCCATATGCGTCTCAAATGCGACTTGACACTGCGGCAGGCTATATAAATAGCCTAAAAACTTATTATCAGAGTAGCCGACGACAGCATACACGTTGCGTTGGATAAAGTTAGATGGGGATGGAAAAGTCTCCGTCGGATTAGTGGAAATGAATGATTGATCGAAGCTACGAAAGTGTATCAGAAACGTTGCCCTGCGTTGAAGCAGAAACCCACCCGCCTAGGCTTTTATACCGGAGCAGCCTTGACCCCATAGACTGCCACCGCCGCGGGCAAGCGGACGGTCACGCAGCCTACGCCACAGCCGCGGGAAACGTCGAGAGCAACTGGGATGGGCAAACAAAGACGCCGTGGAGGCGCTTCTATAGAACCCCAGATGCGACTCGTAACCTAGTAGATGGCCTACTTGACTATACGGGAAGCCCCGAACGAGACCGGAAGCCGGGCACGGTCGCCGTCGCATAAAGGCGCCTATGAACTTGGTCCATCCTCCTCTCAGAATGTATGCCGACAGCTTGAAGAAAAGGGGCGAGATACCGATGACGAGCGAGTAGAGGCGGGCAAACTAGAGAAACGATATCAATCGGCTGCGAATCGAACGTATTAGGGCGACGACTTACACTGTTAGCAAGCGCGCGGAGCCGGCGGCGATGGCGCAAGAGCGAGCGGGAGCTTAGGGACTTGGGGAGAGAGTGGAGCTAATTATGCGATCGATCTCGCTAGCCGAGGATCCGCCGACCGTGCGATGCGACGTGTACCGTTGTAAGCTCGATGTAGCGTGCAAAGACGCTACACGGCGATCTTCTCAACCTCCAAGTTCCCCTAACAGAGTGCTAACCGGAGGTTTCTACAAAAGAGTTCTCCAATATTCCTAAGAATTTCTCCTCTAGAGCTACCAGAATAATTTGTCTCTGCGCTATCTTCTATGAAAGAAGTTATTTTGTTTATGGCTTCGTTTGTACGAAACAAAAAGCCGATGATTCTATTTTAGTCTAATTTTCCTCCTCTGTCTCTTATAAAGCGCCTGGAAAAAGAAAAGGAACTACGGAAAGCCACCCCAAAGAAACATTGGAGGATAACTGTTGGCGTATTGGGTAAAAACCGTATGAGAGAAAATAGAACACAGCCTGTTTGTAGAAAAGTGGCTGGCTGCGAGGTTTATATACATGAAGGAGCGAGGCAGTCATGTGCTCGCTTAAAGAATGCAACAGGATAGCTTGGTGCTGAACTAACCAAAAAGCGAAAACAAATATAAAAAATTATACGGAAATCAAATGTTCTGATAGGTACGACGCACTATAAGTGGCTGTAGGCGAAAGACTAGCGGAAGCGACGGAAAGTCTTCCATTACAAGCGAGCGACTTTGACACGAATTGGAGGCCTACCCGCCCAGACGAAGGATCTGCCGATAAATACTGATAACTTGGAACGCGCGTGAAAGAGCAAAATGAGAATAATAGATTAGCAAAAACTACAGAGGCCAGGTCGAGGAACGGGCGAAATCCCAGGAGGAAGATACCTGGGCGCGGCTAGCATTGAGCAAGAACGGCATGAAACCCAGAGAAAACGTGTTCTTCTAGACAGTAGCTTCTATACCTCTATAGGTGGCAGTAACCTAGAAGGACAAGCAGCATCCAGTTCCTCGCGCCAGCTTCACAGGTTATTATCTTTTTCGCATGTTCTACTATAGTGTAGAGGATGAACGGAATAGACGGTCTATATATTTGCTTTTACTTTTTGGTTGTTTCAACACCATGTTATCCTCCCTGCTATATTATTCAAGCGAGCATATGGCTGCTTCGCTCCTGCGTATATAAAGCTCGCAGCTACTCTTTTACAATTAAGCCGCGTTCTCTTCTCACTTACACGGTTTCACTATACACGCGAACTATTAAGTTGTATTTCTGTTATGGCTTCGCATTGTTTTTGTACATATTAAAACGAAGAAGCAGTAATGGGGCTAAATTATTATTGAGCTAGGTTAAGTTCCTCTAACCGATTTATAGCCTCCTCCACATCGCTTTATTTATTCAATAGTGTTAAGATCGGCTTCTGAGCTATCCTAATATCGATAGGCCTTACACCGCGATCTAGTTCTGACCTAATCTTCTGTTTGCATATCTCAGCAAATATAGATTTCTAGTCTTTAATAAAAGCTTCTGCTTGTGCTTTTGTTCTAAAACGTTTATGATAAGCCCCTAGGTGCTTATCAACCGGAATTTTTGCACCATTATCTCCGCTGTCTATATTAGAATCATCTTTAGCCGTGTAGTAGAAGCGGTATATAGGTAATTTCGATATATTCCTGGCCGGACTCTATTTACCACCGTAAAATATAATTCCTGCCCAAGAATCGGAGTCGTATTTCCTGCTCCTTCTTGGATACACTCGTTAAAACTTTCAATCCCTTTCTTCCGCATATATTGTTTGGCTTCTTCGAGAGTTGGGAATCCTTAATAAATACTTCTGTAGCCAGTAACCAGTGGACGTACACTACCCCTATTTAGATTAACATTAAGTAATTTGCTAACTGTTTCAATTAATATAGTTACTAAGCTTACCAAGATGAAAAAATAGTCGGTATATCTAAATATGGGCTATCCGTAACAGCATAAAATTCCTTTTTATATCTAGGCCGAGTTATCTTGTGAATAAGCAACTTAATAGATCGATTAGCTAAGGCTTAAAGGCAAATATGATTAGATACCTTACGCTTTAAGACCCTATTATGTCTGCTATCTCAACACGTACTGTTATTTCTATAAGTTGACTAATAGTTTTTGGGAGATCGATTAGAGCGCTATAGATTTACTGAGCGATATAAATATTATTTAAGTCTAGACGACATTATCACCTTCCTATATAGTATATACATGAGTGCGTTATTATTCTTATAAGCCTTATCGTGGAGGCATCTTATTCGTGCGATAAGTTTTTAGTGTTAAAAGTAAACAAGGTTGTAAGGACGAAGCTGCGGTAGCTAGAGGTTACTATACTCAACACAATTATAAAGTTAGCGAATAGATACATGACACGAGCGCGCGCAAGCACGCATAGGGAAGGGGTGCCGGAAGGGGTACGGATGCAAGTATAAATACGGATCGCCAAATAGGAACCTTTAAGGTTAGGCGGGGGTTCCTAGGATTAAAGTGCTCGGCTAGCGCGGTATAGGCTCGGATACTATTAAATGTTTTTACCAGGTGACAGGGACGTCCGGCAAAGACTTATCGATAACTAGTATAATTTTTTATAATGTTTAGTTTACGTAAATTTTTACTGGAACTAATAGGTGTGGCCTTATAGCTATAGGCGTAATACTAACAGCGACTAAATAAATTAGCGGGTCGAGGCCTAACCAATCTTCTTTCCTAACTACGGCTTATATACTTATATGCGGTAAGTAAACCGCGATCTGGAAGTATATTTCCAACCGAATTATCCTATAAACGTGAGTTCACACTCTACTATTTACGTAAAATCTGTTTTAAGGCTCGGAAGGCTTACATATATCCATAGTTCTACACGAAAAAGCGGAAGTGATAACACAGTACTCTTATTTAAACGCTTTCATATGGTTCGTAGATAATAGAAACTAGACTTACCCACTCTATAGAGCATCATTGGTGGCTTATTATCCTACCTAGGAAGAGCTACACCCTACTACCCCCTGACACCTTCATGCGAGCACATAACTGCTACATAATATTTGTATATAAAAGGCTTGCTGCTAGTCATACTTACACTATTAGATAAGTCGAATTTTATAGTAAAGAGATTTGAGAATGAACGTTCTTGTTTTTTTTTTTTTTTTTTTTTTTTTTTTTTTTTTTTTTTTTTTTTTTTTTTTTTGCTAGAAAGGGAACTCTCGCCCTTTAATAGCGCTGGAGCGATGTTATAATTATAGACTATATCTATAATTCGAACATGGAAAATAGTGCCTCTACTATAAATAGTGGGTGTTACTCCTATGAGCCGTGCCTGCACCATTGCCTTCGTCCTAACCTATATAGTTAAATTGAATTGAGTTGAGTTGTACTTATTTATCCTGGCCTATTACCTTAGGCGATATGCAGACTAGACTATTCGAATAAGATACTCTAGTAGTAAAAACTGTGGTGTTTTAATCTGGGATAGTATAAGGAGAAAGAAGATAAAATAAAGGAAAATGTTGATATATTGGGTGAAGACCCAGTCTCTTTGCTGAAATGGGCAACGGAGAGGTTCCCTGGAGCTCTATCCGATGACGCCTCTTCATTTTTTCAAGGAAGCATGCCGAAACTACTTTTGGAAAGGGTTGCTCGTATGCTTAAGGCTGGGTTTGAGCCGCGTACGTGTTACTATCTTTCCTCGCTTCTAAAGAAAGGTATCGCAAGCTGGTTGGATAATCTCGGAAATAAACTAAGAGTTCGAGTTCCCCGTTCAACTTTCGCCTTTGGCATAGCTGATTTCCAGCGTGTTCTCCAACTGGGCGAGATCTTCCTTTCATTTTATCGTGTCTTGCCAGATGCACAGCTCCCATGTTTACACAACATGGATGTGCTCATTGCTCGTTATCCAATGCACCGACCATCAAATGTTCAAAAAGTTCGCGCAGTATACTATCCTGAACTTGCATCAATTCAGGATGTTGTGGTTTTTCCTACCCACGGCCGGTTTCCACTTGCGGAAAAGCTTTCGAATGGAGACTATGATGGTGACCGATACTGGATCTGCTGGGAACCTTTACTTGTAGAAGATTTTCAGAATGCGCCTCCTCCAGTGCCGGTCGATCTAGGAAGCCTTGGTATATATATCGACTCAAGGCTCTTTTCTGACGTTAGAAACGTTGAAAGCTTTCTCGAAGGAGCTTCCGACTTTCAAATCTTAGAGAAGGTACTCGGAATTTGCGCAAACTACTAGGAATAGTACGCCTATAAGTTTAACACTCTTAGTACGCCTAAGATGGTTCGTCTATCCGACCTCCGAGACCACCTAGTTGATGCACCAAAGAACGGGTATCGATTCGACATGAAAGATTGGAACAAATTCCTCCGTGATAGAAATTATTCCAAGAAACTTAATAAACCGGCGTACAAGTCTCTAATATCAGAAAGCCCTACATACCAGAACGAGAACAACATCGTAGACTATGTAAAATTTGCCGTCATCAAAGAAAGAATTGATCAATTCAAGGACGACGTAAGCGCGTGTCTTGGGGAAGCAAGCACCGAGGATGAGCACCTGTCCCACTTCTATAACGTTCGATATAGAGACGCGTATACAGAAGCCGATCAGGGAGCCCGAGAGGAAATTGACTATATAGTCAATAGCCTGGAGGAGCTTGTTTGCAATTGGAAAGATGCAAATCCTAGCCGCCAGGATTATAACGATAGTATCGAACAAGCGTATACAAAGTTTCGAAATATCCTCCCTCAAAATCTATTCCATCTAGTAGCTAGCGAGTGGATGAGATATCCTTTCGGCCGAGGATTTACTACTTAGGAGCTCCTCAAAGCGTCGGCGCTCTACTCGAACTTCATAGAAAAGAATAAGATGGCTCATTTCGTTGTCTCTATGGCCGGTCGTGAGCTATTTTTCATCAAAGCGCTCTCGAGTGATTCTGACCCGCAGGTGGTTACGTCAAACATCATGAGTACGCTAAGGGTCAAAAAGCCAAAGGATCATGGTAAAAAGATATAAAGTCTGTATGCTGGCGTTCTGTGTTTAGTTTTGGGCCAACGGATGAACATGGATAAGGCAACCAATATAAGTTACTAACTAGAGTACTCTCTATTGTTAGTAAAAACTAGTACGGTTCAGCGCCGTGTGGTAGATGTACAAAGTGCTGCTGAGGTTTTTCACGAAACGGAAAAAAATGCATAACTCTCAAGACAGTTGACCTGCGCTGCTGCTGTTAGGGGTGTTACTATTACAGCGCTGTTTTGTCGCGTGATTCGCCGCAGCGCGTCGGTTTCAACATCATCAGCAGGCGCCTGCGGATAGTTAGTTACTGTCAATCATCACCACCACAGCTATGTTGTCTCGCTTATCACCAACTCTGCTTTCACTTTGCTTTTTTTTAATTACACCATTCTCTCCTATTAGTGGAACGATAGTCACCCTTCTTCCAAAGGAAACTTTGTATTCAAGTAGACAGTTCCTCTCAATTTGATGCGATAGCAGTGTCCAGCTTTCTCGCACTGTTCAACAGTTACTGTAGTCTTACATCGGCACGGAAACTGGCGCACTGGGAAGGGTTGTTGGTTGACTATCATTAAACTAAACGTATTTAAAATGGATCGATTTCTTGGTTCATTACGGCGGCTCGGAGCCCATCCGCGCCACACTGATCGACTTTTCCTTCTCTACCATGCTGCTCGACAAGCTTGTTGTGCTAGACTTGCTGATGCTGCGTCTGAACAAAAGGTTTCCAAGCGTAACGTGGGACGACATCGCGAGGGCGCGGAGGGACAGGTTGTGCCACTCGGTTAAGATCGGGTTGTAGAAAACTTTTTTCCATGCTGATGCAGCTCTTAGCCAACTTCCAAAAGTAATCGCAGCCCGGTTCGCGATGCCGTGCGCAGCCTTCCTGCCTGGGAGAAGACTTCGTGTCCCGTCACACGGTTATACTTGCTGCCCACCACTTTGCCAAGAGAGGATTGAGCGAGCCTAAGCCGCCCGAGTCTGCGCTGAACAACGATTCAGGATAAGTAGATGAGGTGGAAGAGGTGAAAACCGTGACACGCTGGATCATAAGGTGAAGTTTTGTACGCTAGCAAAGGAAAGCGCGAGTGGCCAACTTGGCTCCATCCCCCTCGACCTAACCGCATCCATATGTGACCTTAATTGCCAATTATCTGCACCCACGTTGTCGCTCTCTGCCCGTAATCGCCCGGCATTGATCCAGCTTCTACAACCTGTTCAACGCGCCATGCTCCGATAGTCACGCTTATCATGGACAAAATGTCCATAAGGTAGTGGTTGCGCAGCTCCTGTTGAGGACGCCAGGTCGGGGGAAGGGCAGGAAGGCGGTTATAACGAACGGATGAAGATACGCTTTAGCAACGGCCTTAGAACGCTCAAGGAGCTCGGTAGAGGCATTAACGGTGTTGGAGAAGTTGCGGTAGTCATAGCCTGACATGGAGAAGGTCAGTCAGGATGACTTCTTGCTTGGGGTTGTTAGGATACGCATAACTGACTTTACTAACCCATAAAATTAGGGCTTCGTCGGCATCTTTGGTAATCGTGCTTTTGTCGCTGAGAGGAAGCTCTTGCATCCTACGGAGCGGGCGGAATCGACTTCTACCGCGTGAAAACCTCCCCTCGAAGGTTTTAAGCGCCAATCCAGCGCCAACGTGTCCACTCTGGGTTTACGCTCTAATACCAAACTTGCGCGTGGGACACTCTTACGCGGTCGAAAATGGAGTAGTATAGTATAGCACGCGATATCGGTTGGAGTAGTGTAGCACGTTCGACGGCACGGACGTGTCGGAAGCGGCGCTGTATAGGCTAACGCGCTAGGCTTGACTTTGGTATAAGGGTGCATTTAAGGTGTTCGGCTCGGACTTAAGAAGCGATGGCTCTTCCATTCGATAGTGTTGCAGCGGTGTTATATATCTATCGGGATCGTGCATCGTATAGTTTAAGATCGTTATCGGGCAGTTCGAGGGTGTCGGTTAAACTATATCGAGATGTAATTTACACGAATCGTATTCAGATGCGCACTCCGAAAGTATAGAAAGCATTAAAATTAGTAGGTGAGCAGGTTAAGTCGTTGATTCGTTAAGATACATACGAGTTAGGCGCGCACATCGCGACCGAGTCCCAAAAAACCAGCGCCGCACGCTGCTCCGATTCCGCGTCACAAAGCCTAGCGATGACACTCGTTCCGATATAATATCTTATCGAACTAGCATTATTAAGATATTCGCAAAGTGTTAGGAAACGATCGCGCCTTCCGCCGCATGATCGCAGCAGCGGTTACCGCATGGCGCAAGCAGACCGCAAGTAGAAACGCGGAGAGCTGAAGGCGTCGGAGGACATTCTCGTTTGGCCTGGAGTTGCTTGACCCGACACCTGTTATTATAGTAGATTATGTGCGTGGGAAGCGGTGTGCCTGTGAGGTTTGATATGTTGTTTACATGGATGGATGGGTTGCGGTGGTCGTGGTGATGAAAATGGGGGTGCGGGGGAGATGCCCTAAGCTCCAAGCTCGGGCGCGGTCAAGCTCATTATGGTGCATGACTCGCAAGCAGCTCTAGAGGGAAAGAGTTTACAATGAGTATAATGAATTTCTGTAAAGTAGCTGGGTTGGATTTTGAAACGGATGAATTTATTTGTGTCTGTCTATATTTGAAAAGCGGCCATGATCAAGTCGCCCGAGCAGGCCTCGGTTTTATAGAGCATCCCTATGTAGGTCCGTGCGAAGCGTCGTCGTAGAAACGCCGCATCGCGCTTGCCCGGTAATACAACCTCAGCGCCCTTTTACAACCCAATCCACGTCGCCATGCCCGCTCTACTTCGCCATGCCACTGCACACACCTCCGCGCTCGCGCTCGCCCAGCGATTCCGACAGCGACTTCGGGCCGCATCCTATTGTCGCGTGGCTTGAAGGCTTGCTATTGCCATCGCCGCCTCTGTATTCGTCGAAGCGGAAGCATGCGCTTATTATGACCGGCCATCAGCCCGATGCAAAGCGTCGCAGGACGGGCGATCAAAACGAGGCAGAGGACGAAGAAGAGGACCTCGACAGGACGCCACGAGCGGATCGGTTCAATCTCCAATGCGGGAAGAAGAAAAAGAAGAGCACGAAATCTACAACGTCGGCATTAACGGACACAGGAGATAGCGTTTCGGTAGACTCAGGGCGGTCCGTCAAGCAGATCAGCGATACGTTATTCGCGTTTGAGCCGATCGTCGGCAGGGACTACGATCCAAAAGACTTGCCAGTAAGACTAGCGGATATATTTAAGCGGGTCAAGCTCTTTAGCATTAGTCGTAGTGTCTTGCCTAACCGGCTCAAGGTAAGTTTGCTTTGCAACGGTAATAGGCTAAGCTGACTAGATATTATATAGGCCTCTAACCCTCCTCTCCTCCCCGACGACCCCGATAATGAATACCTTGCCTTCGACAATGATAACTCCCGCGACCTCCTTGGTCCGATCCCCAACCAAGACACCGTCGACCGTATCTTGCGCCGTACCAAGGTATCCCATAACCACTGCGAAGCTGAATGGAATTGCCGGATACATACCGCCATCCTGTCCGCCGCCTTTGAAAACCTAACATTTGACGGCATTATCGACTTCCTCAACTGCAGCGTAGCGAAGATTGAAAGACGCCTGCTCCCACAATATGGCAGCCAGAAGACACGTAATGTCGACTTTGCAGTCGTGCTGCAGATGGATACGCAGGAGGCGAATTCCGTGAACGCGCTCGCGGCTTGGGACACGGATTTCTCTATTAATCAAACATTGTACTCGCCCCTGAGACGTGCGCCTATCGCTATAAGCTTGGAGATAAAGCCTGCAGCCGAGCAGTGGCGGTCCGCGGAGCTGCAGGTGGGTATCTGGGTCGGGGCTTATTTCAAGCGGCTACAGGAGCTGCTTGCTATGCACGAGAAGCAAGAAGATACTATGGAACCGCTTTCTGCGCTGCCGCTGCTAGTCGTTCAAGGCTCGAAGTGGCACTTCCTCATAGCGGAGCGTAAGCGTGGGGAGGGCAAGCAGACCGTAAGTATCACATATTTCATCTTGCAAAGCTGACACCGACTAACCGTTTCCCCTAATAGACGATCTGGGGCCCCATCCAGTTTGGTGACTCATGCAATGAGCTAGGCGTCTACCAGATTATTGCAACTCTCCAATACCTTGGTAAATGGGCAACGACAGAGTACCGCGAGTGGTTTGACAGGAAGGTGCTTCGTTTACCTGTAGCGGGCTCTGCTGCTGCGGCTTCTATAGTAGACTCTGTCATAGACACGGAGCCGCGAGCGGGCGGAGGACTTGAAACCAATAGCTTAGTAAAAGACACAGAGTAGGATATGCAGCTGGACGCTAACTCGGGAGCAGATAGCTATACAACTAGGGATAGAGATAAAGAATGGTACTATCCTTTTCAGGATAGATTCTTAGGGTCATATATAGTACTCCACCTCGAATCTAAAAAATTGTTTCTTTTCCCTTATTGCGCAGGTTAATATACAGCCTCATTGATTCAGTCCGGGGGACCAACGGTGACAGAGTTAGGAATATTAGCCTGGGTACCACCCCTCGCCATCGACAACTTTTAGTCTACGGTAATACACTCGCTTACTCGACCGCCATGTCGCCATTATCCCGCAACGGTCGGCACCGTACCATCCATAGATGCGCAGAGGCTTTCCCACGTCGGGCGACCCAGCCGCCCTCGCCCTCTCATATCCCGCTCTGGGCCCTTAGCACAGGCGCATGATCGTGCGTCTTGTAAGCCGCGAGCGGCATTAAAATTCTAGAACTGGCTTAGATTCAACCGTTTCTTACCCTTAAATTGCTTGTATCTCGAAAATACGCAGCCCTTTAGTAATTTTTTGGGTAGAACCGTCTGTTATAGTTTCCAATTGCATACGGACGTAAAATGAATCAAACAAATAAACAATACTCTCACGTAACTTAACAGGGCTGCTAGCCCAGCTAAGAACAGGCCATTGCTGGCTCAACCAGCACCGTAAACGAGTAGGACGGATAAACAACGATAAATACGAATACGGAGAAGTAGAATTAACATCCCATGTGCTACTAGACTATTTACTACTCCAAGAGAATCGGCAAAGGATGTGCTAAGAAACCGGACTCTAGAGAAACTGCCTATCTAGCCTTTTGGGTGGCAAGCTAAAAGGCAACTCTCAGCCTCGCACGGATAATAAAAAGTGGAGGATTTCGGCTACGCAACTTAAGTGGGTACTTAAATTGGTACGTCAAACAGAAAGGTTCCAGAATAGAGACGCTAGCGAGTAGAACCCTTACCTTATTCCTTCCTTCAGCCCACGTCACTCCTTATACTTACCCAGATTAAAGCACTACAGTGTATATTACTAGCATATCTCCTTTAAATAGTCTGTAGCCTGGATATCGCTTAGGCGATAGATTAGGGTAAATAAATATAACTCAATTTAATATATAGGTAAGGGGGTAAGATTTTGTATAACAAATGTTAAAGTGAAACGCGGATATAATCGGGTAATCCTAGCTGACAATAATATAGATATAGGTAGAGAACTAAACCAGAAATAAATATTAAAAAATATGAGTTATAACAATAAAAGATATTAAGCTTGCATCTAAAAAAATATTAAAGGCGTAAATAATAATAGGGACTAAAAACAAGGGGCTATATTACTTAGACTAAAATTACGACACGATAGTCTACTCGTAAGTTAAACCAATCCAGCTCAATCGTATCTAACCCTATCCTTGATGAAAGTCTATCCTGCGTATTAATTGCGATAAGACGTGATTTTTCGCCGTATTGGCATACTACAACAAATTCAACGTCCTGCCCTTTCATATAATGAAAGTCTGAATAGAGATAGGTTGTCCCCAGAACAGAGCCCTTCGCATCAGAGCTAACATCACAGGATCCATCGTTGATATTTGAAATATACAGCCATACCACCATGCCGCAGAAGAAAATAGGGAAACGCGTCTTCCATTCAAGAATGTTGCGGGCTTTCAGGTCTTTGTATACTCGACAAGATTCGTCCTTAGTAAGCCGTCTTCTATTTTTGGACTTGTTGATAGGCGTGATGCCCCTCGAGCCGTAGTAATAGAATGTATAGAGACTAAGGTCTGAGCTTGTATCGCCGGCCGCTTGGAGTAAGCTTTCATCATATTCGACCGGATACTTAGATTGCCAAGCAGCCCAGTACCACGTCGGAAACATCGGCCGGAGGGAAATTGGTTCATCGGTCCAGTAAAATGAGAAGCAGAGCGCAATACTGAAGTATTTGTTTGGTAATCCTAAGGAGAATCCTTCCTTGTCCGAAGCATCGAGTACGTCGACGATGCCACAGAATGCGTTAATAGCATCCTCTGGCTTTAAGAGTTGTCGCTTAGTGTAGCATTGAACCATTTCGGAATATTCTTTAAAGGTGTCTTCACCCGCAAATACCTCAGGTAAAGACTTCTTCCAAAAAGGCTGTTCAGTCTGCGGTGTTTGCATTTGAACCACCGTACTGCTAGTTGGGGGAAACGGCTTAAGAACGGTATCTTCTATCCACGTCGCTTCGTTGCACCTAAAATATACTTGTTCTCGGGTGAAGATAAGTAGCCTTCGTGATAGTATACCTTCTTGATAGGTCCAGCCTCTGTTGGCCCAACGGGAAGTTTCCATGACCCGTCGGAAATCATGCGGAGTATAGGCCAGCGTTAAGCCGTTGATGCGCTCTATTCGTTGGGCTGGCCGTGAATCATCCTCGACGCCGGGAAGACCGGCTTCGGAGTCATCCCCAAAGGCAGCTACAATAGTAAGGTGAGCATAGTTGTATATAGTCGCCATTACTTTTATCTGTTGCTCCTTTTCCTTTCCAGGATCTTGACAGATACATAAAGAGTCTACCTACAAGTAGGGAATCCTAAGCTTACGGTAGAGTTTCAGTGCATCTTCGATGGTCTTTGGGATATCATGGGCGTATTGTGCGAGGCCTTGGGGCTTTTCCAGTGTTTCCATGGTTTTCGCATTCAGTTCTAGTTGGCCAACACTCCCCCATACGTAGCTCAGGGCTGCGTAGCACACGTCACTCCCGGGCCTATTATCGTTTTCGGACCCAAAGCGCACAACCTGTTGTGCTTCGATGTCGATGAGTCTTGAAGGGCCAGTTGGATTCTCGAACGGAAGTAGTGAACAGGTACTGTATGTCTTGGTACATAGGCTGATCCAGGAATCGATGAGAGAGCAGTCTACACTGGCTTGGGTCTTCCGACCGTGGCATAAGGTTTTAGCTTCGATGCCGTTACGTGCCGAATAAGGTTGCACAAGCATGATCGAGCCTTCAGCATATTTATAAACTTGCAGGCTGTTGTAGTTGCCCCAGCAATCCGTGATTCGAGAAAACTCGCGGGAGACATTGTCGAGAAATGCGAAATTCGTAGAGACAACAAGTCTATTCGTAATATAACCGTCACTAGATATCTTCGTTAGCTCGAAGTTTAGGAGCATATCTTTCCATCCTCTTACCTGTTAGAGATTTCTCTATAAATTGAGCGAAAATAGTAGATTTCATCTCCAGGGTTCAACATTCCGCCATAATGATCATTCTGAAGAGCGTAAGAGACTAGGCGGCACAAAGGACACGTGGAGCTATCGCGGATCGTTAACCACGACTAGCTGGCTGTCTACCTTCCCTAGCGATCGGAAGGGTCCCCTAATGTTGTCTAGAAAAACCTGTCTAACAGAAGAGTGCTGCATACCCCGCACAATTCGCTAGTATCACCCATATCTAAAACGTGTATTCCCAGTTATAAAACGAAGTAGCTTAGTTGCATACTGTTACAAGGCTTCGTGGATGTTTTTACCGATACCACGCCTTATCACGTGGTCTCGGTGGATATATCCTGTTTGGTACTAGCTTATAAAGCTTCACCTCAGGCGACGAAGCGTTGATAGCTATCTCTTACAGCTTCGCATGTTAAACCGGCGCCGCAGCCCTGGAGTGCTCCGGGTAGATGTAGAGCTGGAAAGACCTGAATTTCGCTTGGGAACTTATTTAGTTCTCCGGGTAGCTTCGGGGTAGGTATGCGGCGAAGTTTCGGTTGGTTAGGCGGTTTTTCTTGGCAGACTGTGCGAAATCCTGGCGGGACACCGAAGGGTATTTTTCTCGCGAAGGGGTTACATGGCATTAAGCAAGGAGTGCACGAAAGTAAAGACAGAGACGGGAGCAAGCGAAGGTGTAACCTGTCGAGTATATATAGTACCTGGGGACGGCCTCGGGCTAACCGGCGTCGCCGAGAGGCCTTCCGGAAGCGAGCGAACCAGCCGCCTTCGCGCGGAATGATGCAGGCTTAGGTGACGAGAATAACCTGCCCTGTTTCCTGCCAGAATTGCCGACGCCACCAGCTGATCGCGTAGAGAAACTACCTTGCCCATCCCGTCGTATACCCCGGCATCCATGCTCGCCCACTTTTCGCGGGAGAAATTAGCGCTCGGATTAAATGCATCGAAGAGCTAACTAGGGCTGCGACTGCCGATGAGTCGACCGACGACACAGCCTACTACTTAACGTACTTAGCAAAATTTTACGCATTTATCATTGGCGGGATCTACTCGCTGCTATGCCTTCCTCCATCGCGTGAGCTGCGCTGCTGCCTAATGCCTAGGGCTATGCGCGCCTCCGGCGTCGCTGCCTAAATACGTGGCGGCCGTTGTCTCGAGTAGGCAAGTGGGAAGAGGAGCGGAGTCTACGGGGCTGAAACAGGCGTTGAATCTGCCTTGCCGCTCCGACCGATAAGCGCGCGCGAGATGGTCTTGGCTAAACGGAGCTGACGCCGCCTCTGCAGACGCCTTATTAATAGAGTAGAGGAGACTTGGCTTCGGATCTGCCGATTACCTTATGTCTTTTTGGCGCTGCGTTTTCTTTTTGCGAAATGCGCCAGGGTCATTGTAAAAATATTTAAACGCTGGTTGGGAGAGGTTACCTAGGGGCTAGATCTAGACCCAAGCTGATTTTAAGTTCTCTAAAGCTAGCCGTATAGGTCTAGGGCTGTTAAATGTCCCCGGAACCGATAAGGGTACGCTGCACCTCGCGCTACAGGATGCGCACCAACGATGTATGGTAGAGCGAGGCTGAATGCTGACTAAAGATTAATATCTAGTATCCCTGACCTTGCTTTCTACTCTGTAGTCGTGTTTGTTTTAAGTGACCGGAGATTATAGACCCTAGTAAAAACGCAGAAAAATTGCTAGTCGACGGTGTGCCAAGATGACTAGCTACTCCGCTACGTAATAGCTGAGCGCTATGATCGAACCAACCATGGGTCTTCTAACATGTGACGTGAATTATATCCTAGCACTCCTTCCTACAAGTCAGGTTCGGTCTACTGGTCGGAATCGGCGGTGGTATCCCCGAGCTGGGTGCCGATATCCGCCTCGGCGACGTTGCTGTCAGTCAGCCGACTGGAAGCAGTGGTGGTGTCGTCCAGTATGACCTTCAAAAAGTGAAGAAGGGAGAGGAGGTCGAACGAAAAGACTTCCTTAATAAGCCGCCTAAGGTTCTGCTTTCAGCACTATCGAATATTCAGGCAAAGCATAGGCGCAAGAAATTCAGAGTGCCAGCGATTCTAAGGGAGATAGAGACGCGAAATCCTGAAATGTTCACATCTCAGCCTGGCGAGCCCGGGTACAACTATCAGGGTTTCGAAAACGATAAGTTATTCGATCCATCGTACGAACACACCTATGGCAAGGATTACAGTGATTGCGATCTGAAGAAGATCCTAAAACGCGACCTACGACCCGTCCCCGAGAACCCTAAGGCTTACTACGGCACTATAGCTTCCGGGGACACACTCGTGAAGGATGCTACTGCTAGAACAGAGCTCATCCGGTATATTCCAGGTGGATGCATCTACTATAAGATAGAAGCCGCTGGTCTAATAAACAACCTCCCCTGCCTTGTTATTAGGGGAATAAGCGACTATGCGGACTCGTATAAAAACGATCGATGGCAGCCATACGCCGCTGCAACAGCAGCTGCATTCGCAAAAGAATTGCTTGGATATGTCCCAGCAGGGCAACTGGAGGCGATGCCAAAGGCTGTGGATGTGATTAAAGATAGTTAGTCCAACTTCTACCTGTCAAGGGATCTGTTATTTACTTTTCTAAAGTTGTAGTGAATGTGGACAGTATACAGTCAATCACGAAAGAGAACAAAAGCAGCATCGATGAGCTAAAGCTAGATCGTCAACAACAAGAGATTAACCAGTGGCTTTCGGCTCCCGAGCCCTCAACCAACTACAATAGAGCTTTGAAGCAACGACACGCTAGGTCAGGTCTCTGGTTCCTTGACGGCAAAGCTTTCACGAACTGGAAAACACAACCAAACTCGTTCCTCTGGCTCTACGGCATCCCTGGGTGCGGGAAGACAATCCTGAGTTCCGCTATCATTGAGAACCTAAGTAAAAGCAAGGCTTATTCCCAGAGCTTGCTGTATTTCTACTTCGACTTCACTGATACCGGCAAGTAGTTATGGGAAAACGCAATCCGTTTACTTATCTACTAGCTGTACTATAAAAATAAAAACGCCCAAAGGTCTCTATATTTACTATATTCGACTCACGAGAACGGACGCCGGCAGCCAAGCCCCGATTCGCTCTACACGACTTTCTAAAACATGGTTCAGCAAGCTGATGAAGTCTGGATCGTCCTCGATGCCCTAGACGAATGCTAGAAGGGATCTCAAACCAAAGAGCTACTGCCGTGGATACGAAAGCTTCTGAAAGGTTCGCAGCAGACGAACGTCCATCTTCTTGTAACGAGTCGACCTGAACAGGAGATCAACTCGGCTTTAAGAGAATGGGCTCATGATCATGATACCATCCCGATAGGAGGTGATTCGGTAGCGGATAATATACATGCATACATCTACGCCAAAGTTAAAGAGGGAGAAGGCTTAAGCAGGTGGCATTCACGACCAGATGTTTAAGAAGAAATTGAAACTGCTCTTAGGAAGAAAGCAAATGGAATGTACTGTTCCCTCCTCCTTACCTTTTAGTGGGCGAATACTAAAATGATATAGGTTCAGATGGGCCGCACTGCAGCTCTAAAGTCTAGAAGATTGTATTGATTACGAGGCGCTGAAATATGCGCTCGAATCACTGCTATAGACACTAGACGAGACGTACGATAGGATTATGGCTAACATCCCTCCTTAAAGGAAAGCCAAGGTGTCAGCTAGGATCACTCTGATAACTCTCGTTTATCAGCCTCATTATTTAGTTGTTACACAACAGCCTTACCCCTGCACTACTTATTTACCACTACTAAAGAGAAAACGTGTTCTTTTAGATAGCAGTATATATACCTCTATAGGTAATAGTAATCTAGAAGGACAAGCGGCGTCCAATTCCTCGCGCCCAGCTTTATACAAGGCTATAAGAATTCTACAATTCCTAGCTTATTCAGAACGGCCAATGAGGATTAAGGAGCTTGTCGATACGATCGTAGTAACGCCTAGAGAAAAGCAACGGTTTAATCCTAAGAACCGTATTCTAAATCCCGAGGAGGTTGCAGTTTACTGCTCTAGTTTTGTAACTCTTATAAAGAGGACGCAGAGCGTGATTGAAGATCAACAAGTGACTGAGCTACAGCTTGCACACTTCTCAGTCAAAGAGTATCTGACATCAGAACGGCTCGAAAAAGATACTGCCAAGAACTTTAAAGAAACAGCCGCCAGAGGTTTAATCGCGGAAGTATGCTTAGTATATATATTGAACTTGAAGTCAACCCTTTCAACAAAACAGATCATGGAATCCTTCCCTCTGGCATAGTATTCTGCGCGATATTGGACGAGTCATACCGTCGTATCTGAAGGAAATAGCGATACAGTCCGTACTCTTGTTTCAGAGTTTGTTTTGTGCAAAAACTCTTATACAACATGCTATAAAATATACAACCCAGAGCGTAGCTGGCCGGAGCATGATGATCGAGAGCAAACTACACCTATTCTGTACTATACATCACGAGAAGGCGTAGAATGTGCAGTACAGACGTTACTTAACAAAGGTACCGACGTCAACGCGCAGGGCGGCTTCTACGGCAATGCTCTCCAGGCTGCTTCTTCTAAGGGCCACGAGAAGATCGTTCAGATGCTGCTCGATAAGGGTGCCGACGTCAACGCGCAGAATAGGGGGTACGGCAATACCCTCCAGGCTGCTTCTCACAGGGGCCGCGAGAAGATCGTTTAGATGCTGCTCGACAAGGGTGCCGACGTAAAAGGGCAGGGCGGCGAGTACGGCAACACTCTCCAAGCTGCTTATTCTCTAGGCCACGAGAAGATCGTTCAGATGCTGCTCGACAAGGGTGCCGACGTTAACGCGCAGGGCGGCGAGTACGGCAACGCTCTCCAAGCTACTTATTCTCGGGGCTACGAGAAGATCGTTCAGATACTTCAGAACATGGCCGAGAACTTAGTAGAGAAGATAGGCCGGGTAGCAGTAATCGAGAAAGCCGCGAAGCGTTCCTCATCCCAGGCAGAAATTAGTAGAGATAATAGGGAAATCGTGGCCAAGAAGCCGAAGGTAGCTAACGTTAGTTCGCTAAATACGTAAGGAGGAGCGGAGGCGGGTTCATCTAAAGGGGTTAGGGATTATAAGGACGAGGAAAATTAGTAGGTTTTCGACGGTTTAGATCGAGAAAGTGCGTAGTTTTAGCTCACTTAAAGCTTTTTCTTTCTGCGAAGCTGGCGCGAGGAATTGGACGCCGCTGTTCCTTCTAGATCATTGCTACCTATAGAGGTATATATGCTGCTATTTAAAAGAACACGTTTTCTCTTTGAGGTCCTTATTTCCTTGCAGTGGATAAATGAGTGGTGCAGGGTAAGGCTGTTGTGTAACAACTAAAGAGTAAGGCTGAAAATGCGTATTATCGGAGTAATCCTGGCTGACACTCTCTTTTGTAGAGTAGAGCTTATTCTAAACTATTATGGGCCGCAAGGGAAAGCAACCCGTAGGGTCAAGAAGACCTTATGCGAAGAAGGCCTACACGGGTCTAGAGACCCCAAGGACCTAACGGCCACACGGATCCAAAGTCTATAAGGCATTAGCCGCCGCACGGACAGGCTAACACGTGCAATCAAGGCCCGCATAGGAACTCAACCCGCAGGGACTCGGATAACAACTAGGAGCCAAGAAGCCCGCAGGCGATTTAGGACCACAAGGGCAAATATCGCCTACAGAAATTGTTAGAGTGCGCATTATAGACAACATAGTGCTATATTCTAGCAGATTCCATGTAGCCACCAGAGTACCCACCCTGCAGGCACAAATAGCTCCGAGGTAGCTATACCTTCTCAATTAGACTCGATCAGACTCGATTCCATTTTTCAATAGAAATTCCGCAGTATGGCGAAGAAGGCAGGGCCAGCAGAGCAGGGCAAGAGTAATAGACTTATCGCATCCGCTCTAAGAAAGAGAAGTTGGTTGTCGGGTTACAGGAAGCCAGTTGTCAGAAAAGTGGCACAGATTACGTGCGCCCCACACGTCGCCCTCCATAGTTCGGGCTAAACCAGGTAACTATCGCCCTCACGAGCCTAGGGGACGGGCAGCAACACCAGATTGCTAGATTTTCCTACATGTATATAGACCACGCTCTCTAGCAGTATATGGGACCTTCATAGTCAACTCAAAGTATCAATCGTATCATAAGATTATAGTAACACGCCTACGCCCGATCCTTCGCGTAACTTATCTCTTAATTCTCTTACACTTCTTGTCCTCTAGGTAAGCCATCCCCTCAGCCGGCATTGTCCTCTATACTGACGGATCCCAGGATACCATAGACAGGATAGGACTAGGGTATATAGGTTATTAGGGGGGCTATAAGATCTTCGAAAGGTGCTAAAGCCTAGGTACCGCTGCAGAGGTATACGACGCAGAAGTTATCGCAATAGAAGCAGCGATACGGGCTGCGGCCCGTTTTGCCAACACGCGTTTAGCGACCAACATCTTTGTGCTTCTCGATAATTAGGAGGTAGCATGGAGAGCGCTGAAGGGTAAACCGACAGACTCCAGCCAAGGAAGCATCCTTAGGATCCGGCAACTCACGACGTTATAAAAATAAAGGAGACGCGCCCTTCACATACACCCAGGAGAGATAGTAGTACGCTAGGTACCCGGGCACCAAGAGATTCTAGGCAACGAGGAAGCAGACCGCCTCGCGAAACAGGGCGCCGCAGCTCTAGCCCCGCCAAATATCCCATTAACAATCGTAAAATCCAGAGCGCTCGTAAGACAGACTGCGCGAGAACTATTCTAAAGATGGTGGGACGAACACGCTCCTAAATCCTACCAGGACCTAGAGATCCCTCTAGCAAAAGGAGCACCTCCGGAACTCCTCCTACCGAGAAAAATACTCGGCCACCTGCTAGCAGCTCGGTCAGGCTATAGGGACTTCCAGGCATACTACGACCGGTTTAACCACCTGGACGTAGACAATTACTGTCGATACGGTCGCCCGAAAACTATAATATACTTCGCCTTCTATAGGCTTGCACGGAAACGAATAAAATGCATTTAAGGAAAACCTGGTAGCATTATCTCTATAATCCTCGGCATCCTAAGAGGAGCAACTCTCTTCGCAAAGTTCGCAGAGGAATCCCGCTTCTTTACGGACATCTGCCCTAGGAAGACAGGCACACTCCTAGAACCCCCTCTAGCGGGAATTTAACGAAAAGACCCGCCTTTCTACCTTTCTACTCTGTCCTATCTTTATATGTATTTCTTTCTTACTTCCTAGCCTTGAAGGCTCTAGCACTCTAGCAAAGAAGACACACGAGTAGGAGTTAGAGGAAAACTTACTACGAAAAGAGCCTATAGAGACGCTTCGTCCGCGATATGCTACCCTAACAGCGTAAGCCGTAGGCAGCGTGGCACGTCCTATGCCCCTTAGGAGGCTATAGGGCACACGGTGGCAAGTAAATAGTCGAACCGCGCGTGGACCCGCCGGACGTTAAATAGCAATTAATCAATTAATCAATTACTTAAGGTAAACCCTTCGAACTTATTTACCCGCTAGGCAATTCTAACGCCTAGGCTAAAGAGGCCTCGTTACAGCTGGAGTTTCTGTAATTTTTGTAGAGGTTGTTGTGAGGGTTTTTTAGGATGGATTTGCAGTCTAGGATAGATTAAGACCTCTAAGTTAGAGGAGGAGGTACTCTGGACGCTTGGTGAAGGCGGAGGTCTCTTTTCCCCCCTTGAAATATAGGGGAGCTTGGGGTATCTACTTCTATTTCAGTAGAAGTGGAGGTTTTTTCCGGAGTTAGTGGAGTTTGAAGGGAATCGAAGCGTGTTCCAAGTGGCGGGGTAGATAGCCTAAGGGTAAGCGTTAAGGTCTCGTCCCGGAGGCGTTAGTAGACTCTCTGGTTAAAAACAATCTTTATTGTTTGAAATCAGTAGCGAAAGGTGTTTTTAGTTGGTTTAATTCCAAAGCGGATTTTGTAAGAGACTTGGTTTTAAACGGTAGGGGTGAGTTGGCCGAAGATGTAGTATTCTACGAGAAAAGAAGGGGGTTTAAGAACCCGGACTTGTGTTTTCGCCATAGTGTTAGCCCTAGATGTGTTGTTCTAGGCTGGGAGGTCTGCCTGAAGCGGAGATCGAATGGGGTCTGTGCGGTCTTGGCAGGGAAAACCGAAAATTTTTCCCACTGCTTGAGCCAGTAGTCGGTTTTTACCCTGTAGATAACGCGACGACCAAGGCCTGCGGCCTGGTGCAAGTTAACCTATAGGGTAAATAGGCTGTGCTGGTTTAGTTG